>NC_053160.1:110392952-110402952 GCF_016835505.1 Polypterus senegalus | reverse complement strand
CGGACGTTTAACCCGTGCACAATCACAAAGTGATTTCAAGTGAAGCTGCTTTTATGGGAGACACAAATGCACTAGTGCAACTTGCCCCACTTTCCCTGTTGCCAAGTAATGTTAAACCAAGTCGCACTCACGGTGTTCCCAAATACGACTTTGCTGATAAACTGAGCACACTGAGTTTGCACGGCGCTTTGGTGACTTCAAGAACAAAAGTCCGCTACATATGCGGCTCGAACCTTGTGCATGTTTGGTAGCACATATCTGTGTGAGAAGCTCTTCTCAGTGATAAAGAATAACAAAACAGCACACAGGAGTCGCCTCACTGATGAGCACCTGCAATCCATCCTGAGAATCTCCACAACACAGAACCTCACACCAAAACATAAACAACCTGTGGCCAAAAAGATGCCAGGCGTCCAGCTCTAAAATGACATATGAGCAAAGACAACTGAATGATTTGATTTGTTATTGCTGAAAAGAACACATTTCATTTATATTTCTAGGTTTTGTTATGCAGCATGTTCATATTTGAATTTGTATCATTTGACAGGATATATTTTTATGGAGAGCAAAATCTTTTGGGATATTTAAAATCTAAGTTTATTTTTTGTATAAAATTACATAAGAGTAAAGAAATGTGAATGTTTGTTCTTTTAACATTTACTTTATTTCTAACTTGTATAATTTAGACAGGATAAATTTTTATGGAGAGCAAAATATTATAAGTTGTTTAAGGTTTGAGTTGATTTATTCACGAATAATATTCCTGTCTGTTTTTACCATTCCTACCAAAGATATTTCTTACTAAATAAAAATTCCTTCTATTTAAAATTTAAATAGAACTTGAACAAATACGATAGTTCATAATATCCACGAGACTTGCACGTAAGAGCGGAGTTATCCGTTTAACAAGCAGCGTATTGAATTGATACTGAAATAGCTGTGTGTGTATATATGTAGATATGTATGTATATGTATATATATGTTTATATATGTGTGTGTGATGTATAATATATATGTATTTGTGTGTATATATGTGTATGTATGTATGTGTATGTATTTATGTGTGTGTGTGTGTATATGTATGTGATATATGTAGATAACAACACTCATATCAGTGACAATATTAATTGGACAATCATGTTATGTATTTTCTTTTTCTTTTCATATATTTTAAAAACACTATTCTGACAACAATGGTATTCTGCTAGTATATATATATATATATATTATATATTATATTTATATATATATATATATATTATATTTATATATATATATATATATATTATATATATATATATATATATATATATATATATATATATATATATATATATATATATATATATATATATATATATATATATATATATATATATATATATACTATATATTATATATATATATATATATATATATATATATATATATATATATATATATACTGCTCAAAAGAATTAAAGGAACACTTTTTAATCAGAGTATAGCAAAGTCAATGAAACTTATGGGATATTAATCTGGTCAGTTAAGTAGCAGAGGGGGTTGTTAATCAGTTTCAGCTGCTGTGGTGTTAATGAAATTAACAACAGATGCACTAGAGGGGCAATAATTGAGATGACCCCAAAACAGGAATGGTTTAACAGGTGGAGGCCACTGACATTTTTCCCCTCATCTTTCTGACTGTTTCTTCACTAGTTTTGCATTTGGCTACAGTCAGTGTCACTACTGGTAGCATGAGGCGATACCTGGACCCTACAGAGGTTGCACAGGTAGTCCAACTTCCAGGATGGCACATCAATACGGTCATTGCCAGAAGGTTTGCTGTGTCTCCTGCACAGTCTCAAGGGCATGGAGGAGATTCTAGGGGACAAGCAGTTACTCTAGGAGAGCTGGAGAGGGCCATAGAAGGTCCATAACCCATCAGCAGGACCAGTATCTGCCCTTTGGGCAAAGAGGAACAGGATGAGCACTGCCAGAGCCCTACAAAATGAGCTTCAGCAGGCCACTGGTGTGAATGTCTCTGACCAAACAACCAGAAAGACTTCATGAGGGTGACCCAAGGGCCCCATGTCCCTCTAATGGGCCCTGAGCTCACTGCCCAGCAGCATGCAGCTCGATTGGCATTCGCCATAGAATACCAGATTTGGCAGATGCACTGGCAGATGCACCACTGGTGCCCTGTGCTTTTACAGATGAGAGCAGGTTCACCCTGAGCACGTGACAGAAGTGAAAGGGTCTGGAGAAGCCATGGAGAACATTATGCTGCCTGTAACATCATTCAGCATGAGCAGTTTGGTGGTGGGTTAATGATTGTCTGGGGAGGCATATCCATGGAGGGTCACACAGACCGCTACAGGCTTGACAAAGGCACCTTGGCTGCCATTAGGTATCAGGATGAAATCCTTGGACCCATTGTCAGACCCTATGCTGGTACAGTGGCTCCTGGTGCACGACAATTCCTGGCCTCATGTGGTGAGAGTATGCAGGCAGTTCCTGGAGGATGAAGGAATTGATACCATTGACTGGCCACCACACTTTCCTGACCTAAATCCAATAGAACACCTCTGGGACATTATGTTTTGGTCCATCCAATGCCACCAGGTTGCACCTCAGACTGTCCAGGAGCTCAGTGATGCCCTGGTCCAGATCTGGGAGGAGATCCCCACAACACCATCTGTCATCTCATTAGAAGATGAAACCATGTTGTCAGGCATGTATACAAGAACACAGGGCCATACAAAGTGTTATGCATAATTTTAATAAAAATAAAAATACATTTTATTTATAAAAGGGCCCTTTCAGAGAACTAAAGGGACACCGAACAAACAAATAAATAAATAAATAAATACAAAACACAACTATAAACAACTTAAAATATCAGAAAATTAAAACCAAACAAAACTACTATAATTAGGAGGGAGGAAGAAAAAGTTTTAAAAACAAATGTGTTTAAGTTTACATTTGAAAGATGAATATGATTTGATATTTCGGAGATCCGCAGGTAAGAGTTCAGGCTTGGGAGAAAACGCTGAAAGCTCTGCTCCCATGGTGGTTAGACGGGGGGGAGGAACGGTCAGATGGGTGGAGGAGGAGGATCGGTTACGGATGGAATGGCAACATGTAGAGGTGGGAGGTTATGGATGGCCTTAAAAGTTGTAGCAGAATCTAAAATCAAAAATTAAACTTGATCGGAGCCAATGAAGCTGCTGCAAGCCCGGGAAAAAGGGAAAAGATGGGATTCCAGTGATGATACGTGGGCTGCAGAATTCTGGACTAACGAAGTTTTGTGAAGAGATTTATTAGGAGACCAAAGAGGAGTGAATTGCAGTAGTCCAGCCGAGAATGACAAGACTATGAACAAGAATGGCAGTAGTATGAGGAGTGGGGGAGGGCCCTAAGCATTAATATTACGTAAGTGGAAGTAGAGACCGGGGATGTTATTAATGGACTTTGGGAAAGATAGAGTACTGTCGAGGATGACACCCAGACTCTGACCTGAGATGAGGGGGAAAAAAGATTTAAATAATAAAAAAAAAAGATTTGGTTTGAAATGATGATTTTGAACCAATGAGGAGAACCTCAGTTTTTACTGTTAAGAAAATTTGAAGAGAACCAGGATTTAATTTCAGAAATGCAATCAATAAGTGGGGGTGGGGGAAAGAGGAGGTGGGTTTACCAGCAAGGTAGAGCTAGGTGTCATCAATAACAGTGAAAATTAATGTTATTTTTGGGAGAAAAATATTGCCAAGGGAAGAAGGTAAAAAAAAGAAGAGGCCCCAGGACGGGCCTTGGGCAACCAGAAGAACAGCTGTGGGGGGGAGGAAAGTTTTAAGTTGTATGAACTGAGTGGGGCCTGAAAGGTAAGATCTAAACCAATCAAGTGGAGGTGAGTAACCAATCAAAGATAATCTATTAAGGAGAGTGGTATGACAAAAGATCAAAGGCGCACTCAGATCAAAGGATGAGAATAGTGATTAGACCAGAATCAGCAGCCAAAAGGGAGGTCATTAGTAATTTTAACAAGTGCTGTTTCTGTACTATGAAGGGGCGAAACCAGACTGGAACTTCTATATAGATTATTGTGAGAAAAGTGGGTGTGAAGTTGATAGCTACTTTTTTTTCAAGAATTTTGGAGATAAAGGGCAAGTTAGAAATGGGGCTAAAATTATTGAAATTAGTAGGATCACAACCAGGTTTTTTAGTATTGGGTTATAGCAGCAGTTTTAAAGATGAAGGAATAATACTAGTAGAAAAGAGAAGAGTGAATGATGGCAGAAATAAGAGGGACTGGAGAGGGAGGCCGCTTTAACCAAAAACTGTAGGCACGGGGTCCAGCTGACAAGTAGATGACTTGGATTTGGATGAGATCTGAGATTTCAGAGGAAGTGGAAGCTGGAAAGAAGAGAAAGAGTGAATAGGTGAGTGTAGTTCAGAAGAAATACAGAAAGGATCTGGACCAAGGTGCTGATGTATCTTTTGATTTTTCATTGAAAAAGACATAAGAGAATTACAGAAGGCAGTTGAGTGAAGGTGAGATGGTAAAGAGTCTGGAGGTTGTGTAAACATTATTAAGTAAAGAAAACAAAGACTTGGTGTTACCTGTATTACTAGTAATTAACTAAGTGTAATAATTAGATTTGGTTTGAGCTATACAACCTTGTAGTAGAGTAGATGATTTTATACATCTCTTTGGAAAAGAGTCTGTTTTTTTAAACAACCTTCGTTGCCTGCCTTTTGCTTTCGAAGTCGTTCAGACGAAACCGGGGGGAGAAAAGGAAAAGAAACAGATCTGTTTTAGCGAGCCAGAGAATTAAGAATACGATTAAGACAAGTGTCATAATATGAGACCAGTTCTATGGGAGAGGATAATTATAAAAGTCCATTTGAATCAATTCTAGAAGACAGCAAATTCAAGTTGATATTCTTAATGTTATGAAAGGCTATGAGACGGGAAGTTAGGAACAGAAAAGGTAAGTTTAGCGCTGGGAAAGAGAGGAGAAAGTGGTCGTATAGTGAGTTCATCTGCTGTAAGATCAAAAGGAACAACCCAGAGCAGCAAATCAGGTCCAAGATATGTCCTTACAATGGGGAGAACATCAGTGTGCTGCTGGTATCCAAAACCCCCAGGCAAGATAAAAGTCTCTAGTGAGAGGGATATTGATATTGTCCAGATGTATATTAAAATCCCCAGCAGAATTATATTTGGAGTAATTACAGATAGATTGGTAAGGAAGGTAGCAAGATCGCTCAAAAATTGTTGTTAGACTTAGGAGGACGGGAGACAGTTGCAATGATGGTTGAACTGGGCCCCGACAGTTGACACAGTCGATTCAAAAGAGTAAAGCAGGAGCAGGCAACGGCAGGATTTTCCACTTCCGATAAATTATCCATACCCTCCACGGCCAGATGCATGGGATTGACAAGTGTAAACAAAAACCCCCGGGGGTGCATTAAGTTGTGAAAAAATCTTGAGGTTGCTGCCAAGTCTCAGTTAAACAGAGAAAGTCAAACTTACGGTCAATGAGGGGATCCTGAATAAGATGTCCCTTGCTCGAAGTGAGCCGGATGTTCAAGACCAAAGTTTACAATGTTGCTGTCCGGGTTTGAAGTGGTGTTAGTCGAACCCAGCTAAGCTGGCCAACACGCTATGGTCAGCGCTCCTATCTGTGTTATTTGGGGGGTGCCAAAAATAGACCAAAGAGTAATTCTTTCGAGGCATCCGCTCGGGAAATTTTCCCCGACCATATTGGATGTATCTCCGACGAGGGAGAAGTTTGACGCCCGGTCGAAATATAGCACCGACAGCAAAGGCACAGACTGGAGAAGACGCAGTCGCAGCCCCAGCAGGTTGAATAACGCATGGCGAAGACTCCAAACAAACAACCAAACAAAAATCCTACCAGTCCACATTGTAGGCGAGGAGGCCGCAAGCAGCTCAGACGCAGAGAATAAACTGGTAAGTTTCAAACTAAACGGGGGTTAGGGTGAAGCAAATGCAGACACAGCATATAGTATAAGCAATATAGCATATATAGCCACGCAGAGATGTCAGCAATATGGCAAAAGAAATACCATCAAAATCACTCAGTCTTTAACAAAATATTCTAGTTAATGCAGCAGCGCTACTCAGTCCCGCCAGCTGCTCACTCAACCGAAGTCCTAGGCTATTTTGGGTTTCTGCAATTTAAAATTTTTGGGAAAATGGACTAGCCTGCCACATAATTTTTTCACTCTGATTTTGGGGCGCCTTTTGAATTCAGGGCTCTGTAGGTTGATCATTTTCATTTCCATCAAACGAGTGGCATCCTTTCTGCTCCTAACACATTACCCAGTCTATATCAGTATAGATATCCAGGAGGATTTTTTTCCCATTGAGATCTGATGTGTTTCAAAGTGTTCCTTTAATTTTTGAGCAAAAATTTATATATATATATATATATATATATATATATATATATATATATATATATATATATATAATGTGTGTATATATACATTATCTATACTAATAAAAGGCCCTCACTGACCCCACTCACTCACTCACTGACTCATCACTAATTCTCCAACGCCCGAGGTAGAAGGCTGAAATTTGGTAGGTTATTCCTCAGCTTCCTCAAAAGTTGGGGGTTTCATTTTTAAATTCTACGCAGAAAGGTCATAACTGGAAGCCGTTTTTCCATTTACTGTAATGGAGATGAGCTTGAAACCCGTGGGGGGGAGTTTCGTGACATCATCACGCTTCTACGTAAATCACGGAAAGGGAAAACCAGGAAGAGGCCCAAAAGGGTTGAAGAAAACATGCATTATATAATTGAGAAGGCAGCTTAAAAAAATAAGAAGGAGCGAAAGTGACATATACAACCATATTCATGAGTTCTGCTACTTTGAAAAAAAAGCAAGCATGTAAACCTAATCTTTAAATTAAGTTCATAGACAGGCTGTCACTGGCGTTGTAATTTAGTGCCACTCATATAAGGCCGCCCCAAACCGCAATCCAAAGCAAACTGCCACGGGTAAATATTCACAGGTGAAGGACTGTCCTTATGCAGAGGAAAAAAGATGGTCAGGGGGGTGTTTGGGGACAAACCAGTTTAAAATGGAGAGAAAGTTTTAAGTGCTGGACTTCGAACATTAGATACAGCCATGGACATAGCACGACATGGCACCAGCACAGCTGGGAAACTTGATGCATGTACACCGAGCGGCTCACGTGAACTGACGCAGTGCACAGACAAAAAGCAACAGTTCCAAAGAGCGCTGAACAAAAAACGAATTACACAATTGAAAAGGCAGCAAAAAATATGAAGCGTCTGATACATACAAGCATATTCATAAATGCAGCTACTGTGGAAACAAAGCACACGGTGGAAAAAGTCAATGTCCCGCTAAAGGAAGACAGTGTAAAAAAAAAAAAAAAAAAACCCGTGCATGCAGTGTGTCGGGTCTCAGATAAAGAAGAAGACGAGCTGTTTATTGATGCAGTAAGAAACGAATCGATGAATGAAACCTGTCATCTTTACAACGATTGACAAACACGAATGTAACTTGAACACAACACATCCTACAAATACTAACCTGATTGAAAGAAATAATGATAATCAACCTTGATGACAGTAACACTCAGTAAAACTCACAAACAATTACTGTATATTGACAGTCATGTTACGCTATTTTAAAATGTTCCCTTTTCTTTTCATAGCTTCTTTAACACACTACGTCTCCGCTGATACCCTTGATCTACATACTCGAATAATGGATACTTTATTCGCCATCAATGATTGTTTTGGTAAAGCCACACTCAGGTAAGTGTATTCATTAGATGAACGGTAAAAAAGTAAGAGCGTAGGGAGGATGACTTATTGAGGCATGCAAGCAAAACCACAATAGCACGCGGGCTCGATGTACGAAAAAATATATCTTTTCAAGTTCTATTTACTCCATATGTGTCAAACTCCAGTCTCAGGATCATCCGCCCGGTAATTATATCCGCCCGAGATCATTTTATATAACTGTATTATTGTTATTAATGTCCCGGATATGAAGCAACTGGTAACACAATAAACTACAGATCCCATAATGCAGCGCTTCAGCTGCCTTGCCAACAATTACTGCGCCCCCGCTGCCTCTTCAGTCGTTTCTTACTTTATGGCGAAGCAGCTTTCAGAGCTTCGCACTGTTATATAAACAACGATATATAAGAAAGTCCTTTTTCCTTGCTTCCCCAACGAAGCAGCCTTTTATTAAATCCACGGTTCTCCGCTGTTTCATTGTTCATTTATTACGATTTTTATAGTTATTGTGTAGGTTTTATTTAATCCACGGGTTCTTTGTGTTCACTGCGTGTCTAATTTCAGTTTTACACTTCGCCAAGAAGCAGAAACTTACAACCACCAAACTTTGTAACGCACAAGACTTCAGGTCACATCTCTACAAAACAACCTAATTGAAGCAACTATATTTACTGGCAGTGACACAGTTTTATTCCTCGCATCCTCAGTATACCATCTAATTCCCATTTCAATTCAAACGCGTCAATTTCAGTAAGGCTCTGCTCGCAATGACAATTAATAAGTCTCAGGGACAAACACTACAAAAGGTTGGCATTGATTTGAGGCGGATTGTTTCACATGGCCAACTGTATGTTGCATGCTCAAGAGTGAGCTCAGCACACGCTTAGTCATATTACAACCAGAGGGCCAACTGACAACGTGGTTACAGAGAGATCCTCTAACAATTAATTTTTACATATTTTCGCTCAGTCTAAAAATGTTTACTTTTTATTAATAAAAATATTCAGATAGTATTTCACCGCTTAGCGCTGGTATTTTGTAGTATATATATATATATATATATATATATATATATGTATATGTATATATATATATGTATATGTATATATATGTATATGTATATAGTATAGTATGTATATGTATATATATGTATATGTATATGTATATGTATATATATATGTATATGATGTATATGATGTATATGTATATGTATATGTATGTATATGTATATTTTGTATATATATATGTATATGTATGTATATGTATATATATGTATATGTATATGTATATATATATTATATATATATGTATATTATATATATGTATATATATATGTATATGTATATATATGTATATATATATGTATATGTATATATATGTATATATATATGTACAGTCATGTGAAAACATTAGGACACCCTTTGAAAGCATGTGGTTTTTTGTAACATTTTTAATAAATGGTTATTTCATCTCCGTTTCAACAATACAGAGAATTAAAGTAATCCAACTAAACAAAGAAAACTGAGGAAAAGTCTTTTCAAGATCTTCTGTAAATGTCATTCTACAAAAATGCCTATTCTAACTGAGGAAAAGATAGGACACCCTTGCCCCTAATAGCTTAGTTACCTCCTTTGGCTGAAATAACTGCAGTGAGACGGTTCTTGTAGCTATCTACCAGTCTTCGACATCGGTCTGAGGAAATTTTACCCACCTCAATGCAGAACTTTTCAGCTGTGAGATGTTTGAGGGGGTTTTTTGCACGACAGCCCTTTTCAAGTCACCCACAGCATCTCAATGGATTCAAATCTGGGCTTTGACTTGGCCATTCCAGGACTCTCCATTTCTTCTTTTTCAGCCAATCTTTGGTTGATTTACTAGTATGTTTTTGGGTCATTGTCATGTTGCATGGTCCAGTTCCGCTTCAGCTTTAATTTTCTAACTGATGGTCTCACATGTTCTTCCAAGCACCTTCGATACACAGTAGAATTCATCGGATTCTATGATGGTGAGCTGACCAGGTCCTGCTGCAGCAAAGCAGCCCCAAACCATGACACTTCCACCTCCATGCTTCACAGTTGGTATGAGGTTCTTTTCTTGGAATGCTGTGTTTGGTTTACGTCAAACTTGTCCTCTGCTGTTGTGTCCAAATAATTCAATTTTGACTCATCTGTCCAAAGAACATTATTCCAGAAGTCCTGGTCTTTGTCAAC
>NC_053160.1:110382952-110390452 GCF_016835505.1 Polypterus senegalus | reverse complement strand
GGCACTGGTGCATTTGTGTCTCCCATAAAAGCAGCTTCACTTGAAATCACTTTGTGATTGTGCACGGGTAAAAACGTCCGCTGAAGTGTCAGATTCTTATTTAATTCTTCTGCTTTCTGTATCTTCTGCATTGCATTCAGGTTACCCTGATGTTTTGTCTCATAGTGCCGCTCTTAGATTAAATTCTGTAATTACAGCCACATTAGCTCCACAAATGAGACACACGGGTTCAGTAAACATATACTCAGCCTCCCATCGGTTTTAAAGGCTCTATTTTCAGAATCAACTTTTCTTCAGCATCGCGTGAGCTAGCTTCACAATAACTTGCAGCATCATAAGCTAGACTTGATTAACGCGTAAGTGTTCGGCAAGGCAGCTGAAGCGCTGCATTATGGGATCTGTAGTTTATTGTGTTACCAGCGCTTCATATACCCGGCCATTAATAACAATAATACAGTATATAAAATGATCTCGCGGGCGGATATAATTACACTGGCCGGATGTGGCCCGCTTGCCCTTGAGTTTGACACATATGGACTAAATAGAACTTGAAAAGATATATTTTTCAAATGTGATCGCGCAATTCAGATAGAGTTGACGCAAGCACTACAGCCTGCATGCCTCAATAAGTCATCCTCCCTCGCTCTTACTTTTTACCGCTCATCTAATGAATACACTGAGTATGGCTTTACCAAAACAATCATTGATGGCTAATAAAGTATCCATTATTCGAGTATGTAGATCGATATATATATATATATATATATATATATATATATATATATATATATATATATATATATATATATATATATATATATATATATATGCCCAGATCAGAGAAGTAGTGTGTTAAAAAGCTAGAAAAGAAAAGGGAACATTTTAAAATAACGAACATGACTGTCAATATACAGTATTTGTTTTGTGAGTGTTACTGAGTGTTGCTGTCATCAAGGATTTGATTATCATTATTTCTTTCAATCAGGTTCGTATTTGTAGGATGTGTTGTGTTCAAGTTACATTCCGTTTTGTCAATCGCTGTAAAGATGACAGGTTTCATTCATCGATTCGCTTACTGCATCAATAAACAGCTCGCCTTCTTCTTTATCTGAGACCTGACACACTGCATGCACGGGTTTTTTTACACTGTCTTCCTTTAGCGGACATTGACTTTTTCCACCGTGTGCTTTGTTTCCGCAGTAGCTGGATTTATGAATATGCTTGTATGTATCAGACGCTTCATATTTTTGCTGCCTTTTCAATTGTGTAATTCGGTTTTGTTCAGCTTTTGAACTGTTGCTTTTATCTGTGCACTGCGCCAGTTCACGTGAGCCGCCGGTGTACATGCATCGGGTTCCCAGCTGTGCTGGTGCCATCTCGTGCTATGTCCATGGCTGTATTTAATGTTACCTTAGTCCTGGCACTTAAAACTTTCTCTCGCAGTTTCGCTTGAGTTTGTACCAAACACCACCCTGACCATCTCATCTTCCTCTGCATAAGCACAGTCCTTCACCCGTGAATATTTAGTGGAGTTTGCTATTGGATTGCCGCTGACGGACGGCCTTATATGGGCAGGCACTAAATTACAAACGCCAGCGCAGCCTGTCTATGAACTTAATTTAAAGTGTAGGTTTACATCGTGCTTTGTTTCCGAAGTAGCAGAACTCATGAATATGGTTGTATATGTCACTCTCTCGCTTCTTATTGTTTCGCTGCCTTCTCAATTATATAATGCATGTTTTCTTCAGCGCTTTTTGAGGTCTTCCTGGTTTTCTATGTACTGCGTGATTACGTGGGAGGCGTGATGATGTCACACGAAACTCCGCCCCACGGTTTGAAGCTCATCTCCATTACAGTAAATGGAGAAAACAGCTTCCAGTTATGACCATTACGCGTAGAATTTCGATATAAAACCTGCCCAACTTTTGTAAGGAAGCTGTAAGGAATGAACCTGCCAAATTTCAGCCTTCCACCCACACGGAAGTTGGAGAATTAGTGATGAGTGAGTGAGTGAGTGAGGGCTTTGCCTTTTATTAGTATAGATATATATATATATATATATATATATATAGTCGCGTACTTCCGCCTCTTCCTCCGCCATCTTGCCCTGACGTCATCCTTCCCATCCTCCCAGCTGTCCTGCACTTCCGGCTCCACCCCTATAAAATGGCCGCGACGCCAGGAGACGGCGTCGCGTTATGAACTGTTTAGTTTATATTTATGACCTGTTTCTTTGTGTTTAAATTATGTATACAATATACGGGGCGGAAAACCCCAACCCTTATTGCTGTCTCCTCGGTCCTTTTACAACTGGCGAGTCGACGGGATACAGAGATCCCGAGATGGCGGAGGGACAGGACCTCAACACTGTGCTACAAGCAATGAGCGACCAGCTCCAGGCCTGCAGCGAGCGCAAGCCGCCACCACCCGGGAGCTGGAGGCCAGGCGAGGCCAGGTTGAGTAGAAGCCCAGCGGGCGAGACCCCACGGCAGCCAGCCTCCTCCTTTAGTCCCGATGGGCCCGCCGGAGGGCGTCGACGCTACCTGGGCATGTTTGAGAGGGCGGCCACCGGAGCGAAAGTGGCAGCGGTCCGAAAGGCGTCCATCCTGGCGCCATATTCTGAAGGGACCCAGCTGCGGGCCTATTATGACCTCCCTGAGGAGGAGGCGCTAATTACTTACCTCCTCAAGCCCGAAATACTGGCCCGCTACGGCATTAGCCGGGCCAGCAGGCGGCGAATGGCGGAACTGGGTCTTTGACCCAAAGTAGCCTGCCCGCGCCCAGGCGTTCGAAGTTCTGGGGCAAGATGGGCGCTGGCTACGGCCAGAGGGACCCCACGGGCGGAAAGTGGTCGAGCGGGTGGCCTGTGAAGGCCTGGTCAATGCCATGCCCAGTTCCCTCGCCCAGCAGGTCCGGGGACACCGCCTTACCAAAACATGTCGGGCCTCCTCGGCGTCCTGGAGCGTCAGTTGGCGGTCCTCCGACTTGGGGGTCAGAAAAGCCTGCTCGCGGGAACCCGGCAGGGGCAGGCGGCCACCCCGAGCCTCTCACGGCCAGCGCTGCAGAAGCCAGCCAGCCGCCAGAGAGAGAAGCCGGGACCGCCGCTGTTTCAAGTGTGGCGAGACCGACCACTCTGCAAACCTGCCCCACACATCGCCCGGAGCCTATGGACTGCACCTGGGCGTCGTGGGAGAGGTATTGTATCCGCCGCATCCCTTGGCGAAGTCGAACTGAGGAGTGGTGTTGCTAAATGCGCACGCCGTGGTGGCTTTGTTTGATTCCGGCAGCAACATTACCATTGTTGCTCGCCGTTTTGTCTTACCGCAACAGTGGTTAAACAGCGTTTGTTGGTCACTTGTGTGCATGGGGGACTAGGTCATATCGTTCAGCTCACTGCTATGTCACCTGGAAGGGGAACCAACCCAAATGGCGGTGGCTGTGTTACCTGACCCCCTTCCCAGTGATTTTGGGACAAGACTGGTCTAAAAGAATCAGCGGTAAGCCATTACGCCGCTCGGGGCCTGTTGGATCTTGTTATGAGGGGAAAAGGCACCCCTCCAGCGGCCTCCACGCCGTGCACAAGGGCAGGCCCTATGGCTGGTGGTCTCGGGGACCTTTCCTGGCCACGGACCTTGACCGGAAGATTCCGCGGGGAAGGACTAGCCAGGGAACTCTTCCCAGGCCCAGGCCCCAAGACCCTCCCTCGGCGGCCTGGACCATCAATTCGGTCCACGCCGCCTCCTTTAAGAGGGAGCAGTGGAATGATGACTCCCTGCGCTTTGCCGGAATGCGGTTGTTCTGCCTAACAGCTCACAGCGGACGGATCCACACAGCGGAACCCTTCTTTGTCCTTGAAATGATCTGTTGTACCGAGTGGCTACCCATGAGGGCAGGTCGCGGAAGTTGTTGCTAATTCAGCGTACCTTCCGGGCGGGAGATATGCGAAGTTGGCACATGCTCACCTCCTAAGCGCCTACCTCGGGGCGAAAAACACTGGAGAGAATTATAAACGCTTTTACTGGCCTGGGATCAATGAGGAGGTCCGGCGGTTCTGTCAATCCTGTCCGAGTGCCAGACCCGCCAGATTCCTAGGAGGGACCGTGCTCCTCTAGTCCCTATTCCCCTAGTGGACATACCCTTTGAAAGGATAGGGTCGATTTGGTGGGACCCTGGAGCCCCTCAACCCGTGGGCCACAAGATATATCCTAGTCATGGTGGACTATGCCACCCGGTACTCCAGAAGCGGTTCCCCTGCGCTCCGCTAATACTAAAAGCATCGCACGGAACTGGTTAATTTGTTTTCCGCCGGGCATACTCCAAGGAGGTCCTCACGGACCAGGGTACGCACTTCGCCGGATCACGTTCAGGAGGTAGCCAAATTACTGCAGATAAAGCACCTGAAAGCGTCTGTCTATCACCCGCAAACTGGCGGGCTGGTGGAGCAGTTTAATCAGGCGCTTAAGCAGATGCTCAGAAGGTAGTCAGCGCTGACGGCAGGAACTGGGACCAGCTCCTCGCCGTGCTTTTTGCCTACGGGAGGTACCCCAGGCCTCTACTGGCTTCTCCCCATTTGAATTGTTATATGAGGCGACAACCCGGGGAATCCTCGACATCCTAAAAGAAGGCTGGGAGGCCGAGGCTCTTCCCTCCTCTAACATTTTGGAGTACATGCGCAACTGCGCGCACCGACTCACAAAGATCAGGCCCCTCCTAAAAGAGCACGTGGACTGTGCGCCAAGCAGCGCAGGCCCGGTGTTACAACCGCAACTCCGTCCCTCAGGGAGTTCCGCCCGGGGACCGAAGTTATGGTGCTCGGCCCGACCTCCCACTTTCGAAGCTGCTGCGCTCACTGGCAAGGGCCTTACGAGGTTAAGGAGAGAAAGGACTGCGTCGACTATTTGGTGAAACAGCCCAATGCGTCAATCGGTGAGAGGATCTATCATGTCAACCTGTTAAAGCCCTGAGAGATAGAGAGGAGCTTCCCAGCTCCCATAGGTCACTCTCCCTTTCACGAGCACAACTGCCCTTAACCTCGGAGAAGAGCTGACCCCTCAAGCAGCGGCAGGAGTTAGCCCAAACCCTCCGAGCCATCCCGAGGTGGTGAGCGAGTCACCCGGCGGACCCGCTGATTGCCGCGATATATATCCGGGACCCCGTGTAATCGTCCGAGAGGCCCTACAGACTCCGGAGGCAAAGCGCGCAGAGGTCGAACTGGAGGTGAAGCGTATGTTGGACATGGACATAATTGAAGAGAGCCATAGTCCCTGGTCCAGCCCTATTGTCCTCGTCTCCAAGCCAGGCGGCTCCTGGAGGTTCTGTAACGACTTTAGGCGTCTGAATCAGATCTCCAAGTTCGATGCCTACCCCATGCCCCGCATTGGCGCACCTCCTTGAGCGGCTGGAGTGCGCTCGATATCTGACTACCCTTGACATGACAAAGGGTATTGGCAAATTCCTTTAACGGCATCCGCAAAGGAAAACGGCCTTTAGCACCCCTAGCGGCACTGGCAGTACAAGGTCCTCCCATTTGGGCTGCACGGGCCCGGCGACCTTCCAACGCCTGGTAGACAGAGTGCTGAAGCCCCACCAGTCCTATAGTGCGCTTACCTGGATGACGTTGTCATCTATTCCGCACCTGGGAGGAGCATCTACTGCAGGTCGCAGCTGTCCTCCTAACACTGGCTAAAGCCGCCTCCGCATAAACCCCGGAAAGTGTTTTTTGGATTAAAGGAGGCCAAATATTTAGGCTACCTCGTGGGACAAGGACAGGTGCGCCACAGGCTCCAAAGTTAAAGACATCTTAGAATGGCCCGTCCGAATACCAAGAAACAGGTGCAGGCTTTCTTGGGGCTTGCGGGTTACTACCGGTTTGTTCCCTCGCCTCGAAAGAGCAGCACCCTTGACTGACCTGACAAAAAGGGCGCCCCTCGTGGTGTGGACCGACAAGCAGAACACGCTGCTCAGTGACCTAAAGAAGGCCCTAACGCCGGCACCTGTGTTACGGACGCCTCATTTTGGGCCCCGCTTATTCTCCAGACCGACGCTCGGACACAGGCCTGGGCGCCGCTGAGCCAAAGCGCCGATGGTGTCGAGCACCCTGTGATGTACCTTAGCCGGAAACTGATGGACCGGGAGACCCGTATGCGGCAGTGGAGAGGGAGGCCTTGGCCATTAAGTGGGCAGTGACCCACCTCCGCTACTACCTGCTGGGTCGCAATTCGCTTCTGGTGACTGATCACGCTGCACTTCAGTGGATGTCCCTGCACAAAGAGTCGAATCCAGCGGTCACCAGGTGGTTCCTGGACTTACAGCCGATAAGTTCACTGTCACTTATCGGCGGGCACCCTTCAGCCAATGCCGATGCTCTCTCGTGATTCACGCACCTCTCGGTTAGGTCCGCCCACCTGACGGTCCTGGGCTAAGGGGATCGGTCACGCGACGGCGCATTAGGAGGCCGCTGGACTGATTCGAGAACACCTGGGAAAACATTCGCCAGGGAATGGCGGGTATTAACTTTCTCCCTCTGCTTCCTTATAGAAAAGAGACCTTCCAGCACCATAGGCCTGGTTTGACCGCAGTGCGGTACTTTCCGCCTTCCTCCCCCATCTTGCCCTGACGTCATCCTTCCCATCCTCCCTCCCAGCTGTCCTTCACTTCCGCTCCACCCCAATAAAATGGCCGCTGACGCCAGGAGACGCGCGCTGCTATATGAACTGTTTAGTTTATATTTTGACCTTTTCTTTGTGTTTAAAATATCTGTACAATATCAATGGGGCGGAAACCCCAACCCTTATTGCTGTCTCCTCGGTCCTTTTACAATATATATATATATATATATATATATATATATATATATATATATATATATATATATATATATATATATATATATATACACACACAGTAGAACCTCGGTTCACTTAACGCCCCGTTCACGTTACAACTCGGTTCACGACCCAAAAGATCAAACGCTAGCAAACTTTTGCCTCGGTTCACAACCACACACTCGGTATACGAACAAGCCAGGTTCCCTTGCCTGCCTGCAAGCTGAGCTGAAAGAGAGAGAGAGAGAGAAAGGGCGAAGCGAGCACGTGCCTGCTAGTGAGGTGGCGGAGGAGATTGCTCACGCGGTTTGCTGAACAAGCCAGTTTCCCTTGCCTCCTTAGTTGAGAGAGAGAGAGAGAGAGAGAGGCATGAGCGTGCACGCTGCTAGGGAGGTGGAGGAGGAGATTGCTGCACGTGTTTGCCTGCCTATCTGTAGGCTGTAGTGCAAGGAAAACATCCCCCTCCCCCCACAGGCAGCCTGAGAGAGAAAGAGAGCGGCCATGCTTTTTCATTTAAGCAAAGCCGCTCCTTGTTCTTTGTTTTCAATAAGACGTGCACTCTCTTTGTGCTCTACAGTATTTCTTGTGCTTTTGTAGTTAACTATGGCTTCTAAGCAAGTGGAGAGTGGTCATAAGAAAGTTTTGAAGAAAATTGAAATCGAAGGAAAGAAAGAAA
>NC_053160.1:110242952-110380452 GCF_016835505.1 Polypterus senegalus | reverse complement strand
CAGGCCGTCCACGGAAGTTAACATCTCGACAGGAGCGTCTTCTGATGAGAAGGTTTGAAGAAAATCGCCATGCAAGTTCACTGCAGTTAGCTAAAGCAGTAGAAAGCTAAACTGGAATGACCGTTTCCCGTGACACCATACGGCGCACACTGCAGAGGAATGGCATGCATGGGTATCGTCCACGAAGGAAGCCTCTCCTAAAGCCCATGCACAAAAAAGCACACCTAGAATTTGCTAGGGCCTATGCTGAAAAAGATGAAGACTACTGGGACTCTATACTCTGGAGTGATGAGACAAAGATCACCGTTTTTGGAACTAATGGTTTCAAAACTGTATGACATCGTAAAGGTGAGGATTTCAAAGAAAAATGCATGGTGCCTACAGTGAAACATGCTGGTGGCAGTGTCCTTATGTGGGGCTGCATGAGTGCTGCTGGTGTTGGGGAGCTGCATTTCATTGATGGTATCATGAACTCAACAATGTACTGCTCTATACTGATGGAGAAGATGCTGCCATCACTCCGTGCACTTGGTCGTCGTGCACTTTTCCAACATGACAATGATCCAAAACACACATCTAAATCTACTGTTGCATTTTTGAAGAAGAACAGGGTGAAGGCGATTGAATGGCCAAGTATGTCTCCTGATCTGAACCCAATCGAACACCTGTGGGTAATTCTGAAGCGACAAGTTGAGCATCACTCTCCATCCAGCATCCAGGCTCTAAAAGAGGTTATTCTTGAAGAATGGAAAAAGATGGATGTTGCAATATGTCGCCAACTTGTTCATTCCATGCCCAGAAGACTTGGTGCTGTCCTTAAAAATCACGGTGGTCATACAAAATACTAGATATAGTAGTTTTTGTTGTGGGGTGTATTCATTTTTGCTTCAACCAATTTGAGTAAAACAGAAGATTTTGTGATCTAAGTTATATTATTAATCTTAATTTCATGTTATGGAGTTAAACAAGTGTTCAATAAAACTCAGCCTTGTGAAAATTTTGGAAATTGTTCTTTTGTCATTGAGCTACTGATTAAATTCGTACTTTTTAAAGGGGGTGTACTCATTTATGCTGAGCACTGTATAACTCATATACTACATAAGTTTCTTTAGGCAGCAGGAATGTTGGGGTTTCTATTGTTGTATGCATTGGTATACAGAAACTGTGTTGGAGGCTGGGGGTGGAGATTGGGCTTTTGGGAGTTACAGCTTCAGGCACTGATCACCTGTATGTTTATTTAAAAGTATATTTTTGTTGTTAACAGTTTTGAGATATACAGGCTAGAATTTAAGTGTACTTCGTACACATGGTAAAAAAATGACATTTTATAAACCAATATGAATCAATCTAAGGTGTAATATGTAAAAAAAAAAAAACCTGTCGTCATTTT
The DNA here is from genome assembly GCF_016835505.1 of Polypterus senegalus. Classification (NCBI taxonomy): domain Eukaryota; kingdom Metazoa; phylum Chordata; class Cladistia; order Polypteriformes; family Polypteridae; genus Polypterus; species Polypterus senegalus. The sequence goes on along the minus strand of NC_053160.1, from coordinate 110,379,062 downwards.
TGTACTTGACTGCAAGTAATTACAGCTGCCAGATTCTCAACAACATTCCAGCTCTCTCCTTTCTAGATATACTAACATTTGTTTTAATGGCAAGTCTTTGTCCTCACATTTTTCTTTTTTTCAATGCAGGCAAACGTGTTGTGTTTATGGGTGATGACACCTGGGACAGCCTGTTTCCCAAACATTTTCAACAGTCTTTTCCATTTCCATCTTTCAATGTGAAAGATCTCCATACAGTGGATAATGGCATTCTCAAACATCTTTATCCAAGCAGTAAGTACTGACCACATTTGAAATCATAGTGGGGGGTCTTGGAGTTTAGGTAACTACGTACATATTATTTTATAATAAAATCCTTTCCTCCTTTTGGAAGGGGATGAATAAACAGTTTTAAAAGAAGAGGTTGTTCAACCAAAAGTACTACTTGTGAAATAAATAACTGGTAATAATATTCTAAAAATCTGTATGCATTTTCCTTTCAGCTATTTTTACTAATTATTTAATAATTATGTACAGCTGGTTGTCACTGAAGAACAAAACTGCACACAGTATTTCGGATAAGGCTTTACCAGTGTGTTATAAAGGTTGAGCATAAACCTCAATGGACTTGCACTCTGCACATCATGCTATATAACTTGACATTCTGGCTTCAGAACACTGACTTGAAGTTGATAGTGGCAAGTCCACTACAACTCCTAAATCCTTCTCATAAGTTGTGCTTTTAATTTTCACCCCTTTTAATTGTGTGTTCAAATCTCACATTTTTACTATGTGTAATACTATACATTTGCTTAAAATGATTAAAATTAAATCTCCCAAAACTCTGTTCAGGCTTGTAAACTGTCCAAATCCCTCTGTAATGATTCAGTGGATTCTGGATTATCTGCTAATCCTCATAGCTTTGTATCATCTGCAGATTTAACCATTTTATTGTTTATATTCTTATCAAACTCATTTCTGTATGTTAAAATAGTTGCACAAGCATTAGCACTCAACTCGTGGTATGCTACTGTTAACTTCACCCAATTCTGATAAGGTTCCTCATACAGTCACCTTCTTCTTACTATGTTTTAACCAATTCTGCATCCATCTACCCACTATATCCTGACCTCCCACCACTTTTAGTCTGATGCCCAACCTCACATGTGGGTGCTTATCAAATGCTTTCTGAAAGTCAAGATAAATATTATTTGCACCACTTTCATAATATCCTTTTGTTGCTTCCTCCTAAAACGTCCAGCATGTTAGTAAAGCATGGCCTCCTTCATCTAAACACATGCTGACTGTTTAGTAAAATTCCTGTCCTTGCCATGTGTTGCTCAATCTTATCCTTAATAATTTCTTCTATTACTCTACATGTGCAGTGCATGTTAATGATCATAGTTTTGACTCCAGAACAATGTGCCTGATGAACAACTTGATGCTACACTTGATTCATAAGTAATGCTTTTAATAGAACTTGGAAGTGTTGCGGCATGCAGTTTCTTAGTTCAAGCACTATAGGTTTCAGTTGCCATTTAAAATAGTGATAAAGGGGGTATTTTCAGCTTTTAGGAGAACATTAGACCTATTTTCAATAAATAATCTAGAATTAGTATATCATGCAAATCCCAAAAACCTACTTAAAACTTATACTCCAACGAACAGCCAATTGAATTACATGTTTATATTACTTGGTTTGCTCAATCAGGCCCTTGCATAACCATAACCTTAACCATAGTGTGAATGGGAGTATTACAGGACATCATATGACGTATAAAGTTTCTTCCATGTAGTGGAACTGTTAGGGACGGGGGGGTATCAAGTTACTTCAGACGCGCTATTCAAAGCTGATCTGTTTTTATTTTATTTTTTTTTTTTTGTGCTTCACTTTCACAGTCAGCCTTTTCATAATTTGGAATTGTTAGCTTGTTATCTTCATTTCTAAAACGTACCGCCATACCTCTTCACAATGTAGTGTTTTTTTTTTAATCCATTACTCTGCAGTTTGATCTACAAATGTACTCAGAGCAGTTTTTCTAAATGTCACTGACAGAGTAAAATTGAATAATTAAAAAAAAGCACTTACTATTACAATTAGCCAAAATACATAGGGTGACAGAGAAAAATGATAACTTTTGAAAAACCCAATATAAATAGAAGAAATCCAACAAAAAAATTATATTGACAGCAATTGAACCACTACAACTTGCCTTTTAAGAGACAGTAATCCAAATTATCAATGTCTGAAAATTACGTCCTGTAGATGGTGTTCTCCTGTATGTATGCATTCCAATCTGCTGTTGAGGTTCCTCATTGATCGCTGCAACATCTCAGCTAGGATACCACAAATTTCATCTTGAATTCTTTGTTTAAATTCATTCAGCCCCACAAGAAAAATCACAAACGGGCAAATCCGGTGATCTTTATACACTGTGGTAGATATGGGGCGCTCTCGCTCCCTTGAACCCCTGTCCACGACTCCAGACACCAGGTAAAAGTCCAAATTCTGACTTTATTTAATTGCCCCAGTGCACAAAGCACTCTCTCCTCCACTATACTCATAAATCAACAATCAATAACAATAAATCAATCCTCCAGCTCCAGAAGCTTTGCCACCCTTCCACCCAGCTCAGCTCGCCGTCTGGGAGCTCCCACAGTCCTTTTATATCTCCTGACCCGGAAGTGTTCCCAATCCCCAGTCCATGTGATTCTCAATCACTTCCGGGTCAGGTAAAAGTTCTTTTCTTCAACCTGGAAGCCTGTCGCTCTTCCTATGAGGAATTTCTGGGTCATAGGGTACAAAGAAATCTTCGGTCCTCCCTGCAGCTCCATCTTGTGACACCCGTTGCATCTAGCAGGGTTGTGCATAAAAACTCCATTGTCCATGATGCCCTGCTGGTCTTCTGGAGTCCTCAATGCTGCAAGTATGGCTCCACCTGGTGGCTTGGGGGTATTGGCCGGGATAAACGGCCGGCCATTCTCCACAGTATTCCCCTCCCAGCGTCGAATTATCATTCGGAGCGGCCTGCTCCGAGAGGGAAGTCTTCCTTCAAGAGGACGTTCTGGTTGAGCCTTGATTAATTCGAACATCTTGGTCCCTTGAGAACCTAGGGGGAATATTAGTCCATATTGACAGCTTGTCCCCCTCTCTCAAGGGACAGTTTCTCCAAATGTGGCCCAACCTTCGGCATCCGTAACACTGACTCTGTCCGCCTGGTATTCTCCCCCTGCGTGACTGAAAACAATTAGGAAATGTTAGGTCCGACCCTTCTCTTGCTGGGAGAGAAACCCCTGCCACCTCTAATTGTGCTTTCCCTCTTTCTTTATTATTACACCCCCGTTTTATTTTCGGGATCTCCTGTTTGATTTGGGGCTTGTCCACAGTCTGAGTCTCTCTACTAGATGAAGAGAGACCCTTTACTGTCTGCACCCCTTTTATTTTATAAATGATCGGTGGCGGCGTGTTTAGGGCCGCCTCGCTCCGGGAGTCAGCACTGTCTAGCTACCCCGGATCGATTAGCCCTTCCGCCGGCAACTCGGTTAACATCCCAGCCTGTAGGGCACGTAGTGTACTGGCACCCGCTATTTATTAAAAGCAGGCCCGGATTACACTGCGTTCCTCTTGTTTTATATATGGTACGGGTTTCACATACCTGTATCACTGCCACATGAAATACGGGAGGCTCTCTACCAAACCGCCGCACGTAGTCCCGCAACTTTTCCAACGGTGCTTTGGCTGCAGCTCCCAACTCCCCGACGATCTTTTCAATGCTCGTCAGGACCTGTAGAAAACTATTTATGGGCTCGTTCAAGTTCCCGCAAGTCAATATTATTTACTTTGGCCGGCAGAAGACTTACTTTCTCGTCTGTCTTACTTGCTGGCCGGGAGCCAATGAGCACGCCCGCTTCTGGCACGTGCTCTGACGGGTCTCGCGGTGGCTTCTGGGACTTGGAGTTCTCTGAGACTGCAGTTGAGGATCGGGTCGCTTCCTTCAGCGGACTGTGGTCTGTCTTATTTACTTTTACGACATCCCGAACAGCCATTTCCCGACCCTCCTTACCTTTTTGAGTTGAGCGGTGCTCTGCTCGCCTCCCCCTTCCCCTTCAGAAAGACCAAGTCCGTTCCTTCGGGCTCGAAGGCGCAAACAGCGGGATGCGGACCTCCTCCTTCCCAGAAAGCACCAGGTTTGCTGCCGTGTCCCTCGTCGGCTGCCGTCATGCGGAAGTCGTCTCCTTTTTGCTCAGGTTCCGACAGGAGCTTGCCGTCGTCTCCGGGGCAGTCTTCTTTTCCCCGTGGAGCCTCCAGGTGATCTTCTCCGAGGTACATGCATGGGACAAAGTGAGTTATAACAAATGGATTTTCCATAACGTTCCCAGCATGAACCTCAGAGCGCTCATTGAATCCTGGAGGTTTCTCTGGACTTGAAAGGCAGCTCCTTAACTCCTCCCGAGCGTCGGCCATTGCACACAGGTCACTCCCGCTGGCGATATTGCTCTGCTTGCCCTTTCTCTTCCTCATTTTGGACTTGGATTTCTTTTTGGGTGATTCCTGATGCTGTTGTCTGTTCAGGGTTCGTTACCCACAGAAAATTTTGATTCAGGTCCTCTGCAAACGACGCTAGAGTATCCTGCCGACTACGCCACTGTGGTAGATATGGGGTGCTCTCGCTCCCTTGAACCCCTGTCCACGACTCCAGACACCAGGTAAAAGTCCAAATTCTGACTTTATTTAATTGCCACAGTGCACAAAGCACCCTCTCCTCCACTATACTCATAAATCAACAATCAATAACAATAAATCAATCCTCCAGCTCCCAGACGCGTTGCCACCCTTCCACCCAGCTCAGCTCGCCATCTGGGAGCTCCCACAGTCCTTTTATATCTCCTGACCCGGAAGTGTTCCCAATCCCCAGTCCATGTGATTCTCAATCACTTCCGGGTCAGGTAAAAGTTCTTTTCTTCAACCCGGAAGCCTGTCGCTCTTCCTATGACAAACTTCCGGGTCATAGGGTACAAAGAAATCTTCGGTCCTCCCTGCAGCTCCCTCATGTGGCCCCCATGGCATCCAGCAGGGCTGTGCATAAAAACTCCATTGTCCATGATTCCCTGCTGGTCTTCTGTGGACCTCCATGCTGCAAGTATGGCTCCACCTGGCGGCTTGGCGGTATTGGCCGGGATAAACGGCCGGCCATCCTTCACAACACTTCATGTCATTATTAGTATAACGTGGAAAAAGTTTCTTCTTTAGGCAGGGGTGCGGAAATCCAATGCCCGACTTGTCCGACACGGGTAAATTGACCGTCAGACAAGCGTGTTTTCTGGTTTTAGTTGTCCGCGGACAAGTGCAACTTTTCTGGAGAAAAAAAGAATTAAATGTGCAGTGCAGGGCACATTTTTACCACTACTTTCAAATTTTAAACATTTGGGTATGTACTTCGTGCGTAAACAGTTTACTTAGGCATGTTCTTCATGTCTCAAATTGGTATTCAATATTGTTTACAAAATGATGGCTGATTTTTCAAAGGGGAAGCACTCTTGTGGTCTTACATAAGTATTTTACCCTACTATTTACACGCTTGGAGATGCGGTCATTTTTTCATGCCGACATTACGATGTAATTTGATGATTTTTCATTATAATAGATAACTTTTATATATTAAAAATAAATTTTTTCTACATAAAAATGCGGTCATTTCACCTACAATGCAATTGTTTTTGCCACATAAAGCTTGTTAGGCATTTGATCCTTTATGAAATTTGCGATTTCGCGTAGGTTGTGATATATTGAGGAGTTAAGAAATTTATTGCGTGACATCAATTTTAAAAAGCTGTCTATAGATCGTTTTTGATTAGAGAATTTTTCATATAAAACAAGTTGGTTTCGCGCTGTCAGCTTTTTAAAAATAAAGAAAACATTCTGACAGTTTCCAAATGTTATGAAATATCAATAAAAATCTTCACTTAGACGCGATTATTTTTTTTCCCGACAACATCGGTAATATTCTTTGGAAATGTAACCTCTTGCTGAATTTCGAATACGTCATTAGGAATTACCTGCATAACCCATAATGCATTGCGGTAAGCACGTTGTTATCGCTATATGCGTGTTGTTGAAACTGAAGTAAGTAGCATCACGGATGAGAAATGGATCATTTCTTGACTAAAACTGGCACAACAGGCCTTGAAAAACCTAAGGAAGCGTAGTAAGGCCACTGTGAAAAAAATATGGACACAGTGAAGACAAAAAAATGTAAATGTTGAGATTAAAGTCGACATGTTGACTTTATTCTCGTAGTTTATTTTGTCAGTGGAATGTTGCAAACTAAATTTCATCTTAAAATGAATGTTTCATTTACTAGATTTTCTCAAACCCCGTCATAATTAATGTAGCACATTAAATGCTTTATATTAAGTGTTCCCCGACCTAGTTGTTAATCTCTGCGCGCTTCTTAAACTGACTTTCTCTTGCAGTGAGAGGCGCCGGCAGCAATCGCCGCACATTGACTTCATGATATTCCTGCTCAATGAACATTCAGAATACTAAGATAAATACTTGATAACTTTTTCACGATGAAATGCATTAAAGCATGTATTAGACATGGGTGGCGGGGGGCACGGCGGCGTGACTGTAATGCTGCTCCCTTGCATTAAGGGGTTCGGTCTACGTTCAGTGTAGAGAAGTTTATGGCAGGTGTGACGAGGCTCCAAAAAACTGGATACTGTATTTGAATGGGTATCGCACAGGTTTAACTGAAATATTGTGTAAATGTTGGGGTAGTGATCTGGAGGTAGGAGATACGATCGAAGAATTCAATGGATGTTTTTCTGAGCAGGCTTTTTCTTTATTGCATGTTTGCTGTGTCTACCGTACGTACTAAACCCCAGTTCCTAGCCTTTGTCTTTCTCCATATAACCAATCACCACACGATAAACGTCTTTGTGAAATTAAAACTAGTTATAAACCTAGATCTCAGTTTTCAGAACTTTAAAAACAATTTTCGTTATACATGTTTAATTATGCCATCCATTCAGAGGTCTAAGCTTATAACTAGTTTTAATTTCACAAATACGTTTATCGTGTGGTGATTGGTTATGTGCAGAAAGAAAAAGGATAGGAACTGGGGGTTTAGTACATCAGATAGTGACATGAGTCTAAAGGTAAGAAAAAAGTTGGTTCATTTGAAAAAGCGTTTTCTAAAGCTGAACGCGAAGGGTTGAGCGTTATGCTAGGCTGTTCAGTACTGCTTCTTTAGAAGAGTTTGACCCATGACCAGCTGTGGAATTCTGGCTGTCACCTGGCAACAGGCACATCACTCATAAAAAACCTGAAAAGTCATCAGCATCCACTTCTGCAGGACCATCAGTCCTAGATATATATACACACATCTGTACACATATATATATATATATATATATATATATATATACATATATATATATATATATATATATATACATATACACACATACATATATATACATATACATATATACACATACTGTATATATACACACACACATATACATACTGTATATAAACATATACATATCTACATATATACTGTATATACACATATATATACAAATCTACATATATATATCTACATATATATATATATTAGGTGGGACTCGATTAAAAAATTAATCCAATTAATTAGAGGCTGTGTAAGAATTAATCTTGATTAATCGTATGTAATCGCACACGTAAATTTGCCCCAAATCGCAAATGTTTTTTTTTTAATTTAAAACGGTTTTAGTGGGCTTACAGAATCAAATAATAGACATGGACATGAATATTGTAAACTGAAGCTGTTTTAATTTCTGAAAAAAAGCTTTTAAACTGCATTTGAATTCAAAACAGAAACAAAAATATCATCCCTGGTTAAAATTGGGCAGACTTAAAAATAAAGTGGTAGTTTAAGTACTTTAAGTACATTTTCAGAATAGTATTGTCTTTAAATAATAATAACCAAAATTTCAACATAAAGTGCAGTTTTCTTCTTAAAAAAATAAGTCAGAAACATAAAAGGTAATTTGACCAGCTTACTCTTTAAACTCTGAGTAACATTAGCCAAAATTATTTTGTACATTAGGCTAAAACAGTGTGATCATTGAACATTTTGTAATTAGATGTATTTAGAATTACTAACGGTCACGGAAGTCCAATGATCCCCAGTAAGAGCCACAAAGTCCGCTTTCTGTAATGCATCTAATTTTGCTTGCTTTTCAGTGTGCACAAAACCATGCTTTTATCAAGGCTTCGCCGGTAGTCGAAATGATCAGTCGTAGGAACGCTTTATTCCGACTCTAACATTTTTGTAGCTGTGATGTGTGCATCAGTGTAATGGATGTACCAGGAAATCATGCATTGACAAAAGTTCCCGCTTGCTTGGAATTGAAAGTGTGATTAAATGCGCTATTTTTAACGCTATGGAGTACATGCATCGAAGCTTCTCAGCTGTGCTTGTGCTAAGAAAGGGAAAATTTTAAAAATAACGTAACATGATTCTGCTAACCTAATATTTTTTCATACGCCCCAAACCAAGGAGATGCGAAGGTAAATGAATCGGTAGCGCGCAGACATAGTCAGTACACCCTCTCGAATCAACCTCGAATGTCGGCGTTAGAGGCTTAAGACTCTACAATTGTGCCACAGCGTGTGGCTTGTCTATGCTAGAGTATGTATTGTAGATCGGGGTATATATATACATTTATATATATATACCCGTACCGCAGTGGAGAAGTAGAAGTTATGTAAAAGAAAAGGGAACATTTTAAAAATAACGTAACATGATTGTCAATATACAGTAATTGTTTTGTGAGTGTTATTGAATGTTGCTGTCATCAAGGATTTGATTATCATTATTTCTTTCAATCAGGCTCGTATTTGTAGGATGTGTTCAAGTTACATTCCGTGTTTGTCAATCGCTGTAAAGATAAGAGGTTTCATTCATCGATTAGTTCCTTACTGCATCAATAAACAGCTCGCCTTCCTTTTTATCTGTGATGTGACAAACTGCATGCACGGGTTTTTTTACACTGTCTTCCTTTAGCAGGACATTCACTTTTTCCACCGTGTGCTTTGTTTCCGCAGTAGCTGCACTTATGAATATGATTGTATGTATAAGACGCCTTATATTTTTTGCTGCCTTCTCAATTGTGTAATTCGGTTTTGTTCAGCACTCTTTGGAACTGTTGCTTTTGTCTGTGCATTGCGCCAGTTCACGGAGCCGCTTGGTGTTCTTGCATCGAAGGTTCCCAGCTGTACTGGTGCCATCTCGTAATGTCAGCTAAGACCCGGCACTTAAAAGTTTCTCTCCCAGTTTCAATGAGTTTGTGCCAAACACCACCCTGACCATCTCATCTTCCTCTGCATAAGCACAGTCCTTCACCCGTGAACATTTACCGGCAGTGTTTGTATTGGATTGCCGCTGATGGACGGCCTTATATGGGCAGGCACTAAATTACAAACGCTAGTGGCAGCCTGTCTATGAACTTAATTTAATATAAACTTACGGTTCACGCCGTGCTTTGTTTCCGCATATGCATCATTTGCTACATAATGTTTTTCTGCCTTCTCAATTGTGAAATGGCGTTTTGTGCTTGGAGTTCTTCCTTGTTCTCTACGTACTTACGTAGGAGGCGTGATGATGTCACACTAAACCCCGCCCCCCACGGCCATCTCCAACTCAAGACTCCATTACATTATATGGGGAAAAATAGCTTCCAGTTATGACCCTTATGCGTAGAATTTCGAAATGAAACCTGCCCAACTTTTGTAAGTAAGCTGTAAGGAATAAGCCTGCCAAATTTCAGCCTTCTACCTACACGGCAAGTTGGAGAATTAGTGATGAGTCAGTGAGTGAGTGAGTGAGTGAGGGCTTTGCCTTTTATTAGTATAGATTCAATCATTTTCCTCAATAAATAAATGACCAAGTATAATATTTTTGTCTCATTTGTTTAACTGGTTTCTCTTTATCTACTTTTAGGACTTGAGTGAAAATCTGATGATGTTTTAGGTCATATTTATGCAGAAATATAGAAAATTCTAAAGGGTTCACAAACTTTCAAGCACCACTGTAATCCTGGGCCACCTTAAATTCCTTGGCACCTCTTTTGTTTTGCAAATGTGTCAATCAGTCCCAGCAGCAAGCAGCTTGCAATCCCTTGCAAAAACTTCTCCTAGCTCTAGTCTCTTTATCTGCGTGTGAGGGTGCCCGGTGTTGTATAGGGTAAATAATATAGCGTTATTTGGAATACATGTATCTGTGTAAGTGTAGGATGAAAGGAAATGCGAGGCAAGAAATGCTGAACACATATCTAACAGGGGTGTGGAAATCAAATTTGTTTCTACTTGTCCACGGACAAGTAAACTTAGAAAATCCACTTGTCCGCCAGTTAAATTAACTTGCCCAGTAAGATGCTGCAGATGTTCTACCAGACGGTTTTGGCGAGTGCCCTCTTCTACGCGGTGGTGTGCTGGGGTGGCAGCATAAAGATGAAAGACGCCTCACGCCTGGACATACTTGTTAAGAAGGCAGGCTCTATTGTAGGAGTAAAGTTGGACAGTTTAACATCTGTGGCAGAGCGACGGGCACTAAGCAAACTCCTGTCAATCATGAATAATCCACTGCATCCACTTAACAGTGTCATCTCCAGACAGAGGAGTAGCTTCAGTGACAGACTTTTGTCACTGTCCTGCTCCACTGACAGAATGAGGAGATCGTTCCTCCCCCACACTATGCGACTCTTCAATTCCACCCGGGGGAGTAAATGCGAACATTAATTTTATTTTAATTCTTTTCATTTTTATTATTAAATTTAATTTAATATTGTCTCTTTGTATCAGTATACCGCTGCTGGATTATGTGAATTTCCCCTTGGGATTAATAAAGTATCTATCTATCATAAACAAAAAACAAAAGTGAAAAATAGTTTATTTTTTCTGATCTCTTTTATTGATACCAAAACTGCCTTCCATTTTAAAACTGAAAAAAGTTCTTTCAGGGAGTAGTATTTTGCCACCTTGCTCTAGAATATTATATAAAAGATTTCCTTATTTTAACTGGCTAATAAACAATGCCTTCATTATAGCTACACTAGTTCTTTTTTCATATATTACAGTTACATAACAGAACACTGCCCTGATTCATGTTCTTCAGCTTTTGTCTTGCAATATCTTCTCCCCCAAGAATCTTTACCATCTCAGACAGCATGGGCTGAATGCTGTTCATTTCTGCTTGAGATGAACTGCATGGTTCCTGGACTATATATATATGTATATGTATATGTATATATATATATATATATATATATATATATATATATATATATATATATATATATATATATATATATATGTATATATATATATATATATATATATATGTGTATATGTATATATATATGTATATGTATATATATGTATATGTATATGTATATGTATATGTATATGTATATATGTATATGTATATGTATATGTATATATATATATATATATATATATATATATATATATATATATATATGTATATATATATATATATATGTATATATATGTATATGTATATGTATATGTATATGTATATGTATATATATATATATATATATATATATATATATGTATATGTATATATATATATATATATATATATATATATATATATATATATATATATATGTATATATATATATGTATGTATATATATATATATATATATATATGTATGTATATATATGTATATATATATGTATATATATATATATATATATGTATATGTTTATATGTGTATATATATATGTTTATATATATATATATATATATATATATATATGCCAGCAACACTCATGACAATGACAAAACAATTACATTGTCAATCATGTTACGTTATTATTAAAATGTTTCCTTTTCTTTTACTTCTCTCTGCCAATCGCAGGTATTTTGCTATATATATATATAATATAAATAGATAGATATGACAACAACACTCATATCAATGACAAAACAATTACATTAACAATCATCTTACGTTATTTTTAAAATGTTTGCTTTTCTTTTTCATAACTTCTTTAACACACTACTTCTCCGCTACGAAGCGCGGGTATTCTGCTAGTATTACATATTTGTGAGTGGCAAAAGTATGTGAACCTTGCAGTTAGTTTGAAGGTGAAATTAGAGTCAGGTTTTTTTCAATCAATGGGATGACAATCAGGTGTGAGTAGGCACCCTGTGTTATTTAAAGAACAGGGATCTATCAAAGTCTGCTCTTCACAACACATTTCTGGAAGTGTATCATGGCACGAACAAAGGATATTTCTGTGGACTTCAGAAAAAGAGTTGTTGATGCTCATCAGGCTGGAAAAGGTTACAAAACCATCTCTAAAGAGTTTGGACTCCACCAATCCACAGTCAGACAGATTGTGTACAAATGGAGGAAATTCAGGACCATTGTTACCCTCCCCAGGAGTGGTTGACCAGCAAAGATCACTCCAAGAGCAAGGCGTGTAATAGTTGGCGAGGTCACAAAGGACCCCAGGGTAACTCCTAAGCAACTGAAGGCCTCTCTTACATTGGCTAATGTTCATGTTCATGAGTCCACCATCAGGGGAACACTGAACAGCAATGGTGTGCATGGCAGGGCTGCAAGGAGAAAGCCACTGCTCATCTGCAGTTTGCTAAAGATCACATGTACAAACCAGAAGGGTATTGGAAGAATGTTTTGTGGATGGATGAGACCAAAATATAACTTTTTGGTATAAATGAAAAGAGTTATTTTTGGAGAAAGGAAAACACTGCATTCCAGCATAAGAACCTTATCCCATCTATGAAACATGGTGGTGGTAGTAGTATCATGGTTTGGGCCTGTTTTGCTGCATCTGGGCCAGGACGGCTTGCCTTAAGTGATGGAACAAGAATTCTGAATTATATCAGAGAATTCTAAAGGAAAATGTCAGGACATCTGTCCATGAACTGAATCTCAAGAGAAGGTGGGTCATGCAGCAAGACAACGACCCTAAGCACAGAAGTCGTCCTACCAAAGAATGGTTAAAGAAGAATAAAGTTAACTAGCCGACCCGCGGCGTAGCATACGCCACATAATCAGGCCGCTTTTTAAATGATTTTTAAGCACAGAGGAAAAAATAAACATTTGAAAAATCCGTAATTTAATAAACCACCAAGAAAAGTAACATTGCAACAACGCACGCTACGAACCAACCTACAATTGTCCGTGACTGAAAACCGGAGGAGCGCCGTCGCTCTTTCTCCTTCGGGTTGAACGGCGCTCGTTCAGTACGCACTGCCCGCTTATGTGCCCGCCCCCAACTCCCTACCTGAGTCCCTTTCGTCTGTGTACAGTCCACACGCACCTGTGAGTCACGTTGACTGTTAATTTTCCAAACACCACCACAGTCGGTTTTCACGTTGATTTTTCATTGTTCTTTGTGGTTCCGGCTGCTTTTTTTTTTTTATATATATAATCCACCAAGTCACCCGACCATGTGGGGGCTTTCCAAAGGGCAGGGACGTAATCGGTGCGAGCGTATGACCCGCATGTACTGGGAATTTCTCGTTCGTGGGGAACAATTGGAAGCCACGGTCTCCATCACGAATGGGATTCAACGGCTTACCCACGCTGGGTCGACACACGTTGATCCATTCAGTGTTGCGTGCGTGCAGTACCGGACATACAAGTGCATCACAGACCTGTTAATGCTCAATCTCACGTGGCTGAATGCCACTTGTCCCTCCAAGAATTTGGACGCCGACCGCTATTGGGTCGTGTAACTATTTAGCAGGCGGGAGTCTTGTTCGTTTTCGGAAATAACCAGCCAAATCGCTCCACCAACTAAAAACTGCCATGCACCACCACCCACAGAATCGAGAAAGAGCTATCAATCTGTCAGTCCTGTGCGTGTCCGGGCCGGGTGAGGTTTCCTGTGTTGAGTCAAATGAAGCGAAAGGCTCCACACCTGGTGGTGCCCTTCCGTCAATTCCTTTAAGTTTCAGCTTTGTAACCATACTCCCCCCTGAACCCAAAGAATTTGGTTACCCGGTTGGCTGCCTGTTGCAGGGCCTGCAGTGGTGAAGCAGGTGAGACGGTAATGAAACAGAGGCACAGGGCTTATTGGTTTTTAAAGACTGTTTCCTTCATTGGGTTTTAACCAATGTACGGAACGAACCAACACACAATCGTCCGTGCGGCGCTGAGGGTGGAACGGGAGGAGAGGAGAAAGACATCCACTCCAATCCCTCCGTCATGCTAGTCTGCTGATTTCTCGTTCAGTATACACTGCCTGCTCGTGCCCACCTCCAACTCGTCACTCGAGTCGTTGTCGTCTTTGTACAGTCCAGATGTACCTGTGACTCACGTAGACTTTTCATTGCTCTGTGCGGTTTTGGCTGCCTTTCTATATATAATCCACCAAGACTCCCGACCACGGTGGGAGGGGGGTGTGTACAAAGTGCAGGAGTATCTAAGAAGACGCATGTTTGTCGCGGATGCGAATTGCTTTATGTAGCGTGTAAAACAGTTTGCTATAGTGTAGGCGGTCGTGCGTCGTAACCGAAAACTCCTTTTTTAAAGACTGCTCACTTCATTGTGTTTTAACCTCAGTTGTAAAGGAATGTTTTAAGGATCCCATGGGATACCCCTCGCAAACAGTTTTACACGCCGCATATGGCGATTCACCTCCGCGAGAAACATGCCTCTATTAACGGTCAATGTGGGTCGGAGCTGCATGTGACCTCTACAACAGACGAATATAAATGACGCTGGTTTTTCTGTGTCGTCGCGTCCTAGTTGGTGGGCGTGGCTCTGTGAGTTGTCGTATCCAATGGTCTTGGAGTTGGTGGGCGTGGCTCCTTCCTGCGTGCGCCATAGGTGTCTCACTTGTCGGAGGCTTAATGAATCCACGCCCCTTCCGGCGTGCTTTCCATGGTCGTCTTGCCTTAGTGAATTATATATATAGATGTTTTGGAATGGCAAAGTCAAAGTCCTGACCTTAATCCAATCAAAATGTTGTGGAAGGACCTGAAGCAAGCAGTTAATGTGAGGAAACCCACCAACATCAGAGTTGAAGCAGTTCTGTATATTGGAATGGGCTAAAATTCCTCCAAGCCGGTGTGCAGGAATGATTAAATGTTACCGGAAGCATTTAGTTGCAGTTATTGCTGCAAAGGTGGGAGTCACACCAGATACTGAACGCAAAGGTTAACATACTTTTGCCACTCACAAATATGTAATATTCGATCATTTTTCTCAATAAATAAATGACCAAGTTTAATATTTTTGTCACATTTGTTTAACTGGTTTCTCTTTATCTACTTTTAGGACTTGAGTGAAAATCTGATGATGTTTTAGGTCATATTGATGCAGAAATATAGAAAATTCTAAAGGGTTCACAAACTTTCAAGCACAACTGTACAAGTTTTTTCATAGGCTCGGGGATTCTAGTCTTAAAACCCGAAATGTTAAGAGCCTCATAAGTCTTCATGTCCCATAATTAATCTTACATGGCTGCTGACTTGAAATACAGTGCCTTAAAACAATGAGATGCAATTTATAAACATCCAGGTCACTTTTATTAAAATATCTGAAAAGGAGAGAGAGAGAAAGTAGATAGGTTGTGCCCACCCTGAGTAAGTATCCTTTTCATCATGTTAACCACACAGGAGGTGCTTTTCTGGGTGATTCCAAAATTGCCAAATGGCTTTTATTCTCAATGCCACAATGTAAGTGGTGCTTTGCTGCTGCTCATTGGATACTTTCAACCTGATTGCTTCTTGCCTTCTGTTTTCATTGCTCACTATTCTCACTCTGTTTCTGTTATGCTAACTGACTTGTATTCTTGTTGATCTTAGTGTGACGGATGCTTCATGATATGAATAAACTCAAGTAAAGAAAAGTATTATTAATTGTAATGTAGCCAAGTATGTTGTCAGTGCATGTGGCTTATAAGGGCATCGGCTCCTTTTTTGTGGCTTCTCTTATGGCTCATTGTCCTTGCTCATCTAATGAAGTACTAGTCTGAAAAACAGACTTTGATGTCTAATATTTAATTAACTGTTGCCCAAGTACTTTTTTTCCCCTCCATGTTTTCATTTGTTACTGCTGAGGGTGCATCTCCAGGTGTTACCAAAAAATTACAATAATACAATACAATTCATTTTTGTATAGTCCAAAATCACAAGATCAAGTGCCGCAAAGGGCTTTAACAGCCCCTGCCTCTTGACAACCCCCCAGCCTTGACTCTCTAAGAAGACAAGGAAAACCTCCCAAAAAGAAAAAACCTTGTAGGGAAAAATGGAAAAAACCTTGGGAAAGGCAGTTCAAAGAGAGACCCCTTTCCAGGTAGGTTGGGTGTGCAGTGGGTGTCAAAAAGAAGGGGGTCAATACAATAGAATACACAGAACAGAACAAATCCTCAATACAGTATAAAAATAAAAAATTTACAAGCACAGAGCAGAATTTAACAGTAGATGATATCACGTAATATGATTTGGATTTGTTTAGAGTCCTGGAGACCTCAGCTATCAAGCTGCCTCCCCAATTTGGCCTTTCCACAGCTGAAACAGCCAATCTGATGAATGGACACCTCCAACCCAAAGATTCATGCGATCCTCCATCAGGGATGACTTTATACCATAGGCAGGCAAAAACAACTTGGCACGTGGGCCTTAGCACCAAGTACCACATTTGAGTACCGAGAAGAGAAACCGAATAGGTGAGGTTTAGTAACAAATTATAATTATCATGTTACTTATGTTTTAGTACTAATGACTAACAACAAAGATGCAGTCTGTACACTTAATCAGCAGCACTTGTCAGGATATGCTAAACTGAAGTAATGAGTCTTCAGCCGGGATTTAAAAGCTGAGACCGAAGAGGCATCTCTTATAGTAGCAGGCAGACCATTCCACAGTTTAGGGGCCCTGTAACTAAAAGCTTGACCCCCCACTGTTATTTTATTAATCCTTGGAATCATAAGCAGACCAGCATCTTGAGATCTTAATGTGCACTCTGGTTTATAAGTCATGATACGCTCAGAGAAATAAGCCGGACCTTGGCCATTTAATGCTTTACAGTAGTCCCTCCTCGATCGCAGGGGTTGCGTTAGGTGAAAATCCGCGAAGTAGAAACCATGTGTTTATATGGTTATTTTTATATATTTTAAGCCCTTATAAACTCTCCCACACTGTTTATAAATATTCCTCGCACAGTTATACAGCATAAACCCTTTGTATTATCTTAGATATTAGGTAAGATTCATTGAAATTATCTATGTAAACACACTGTTTATATCCAGTAAAACCTAAATATAATTTTAAAGATATCTAGTGTCTACGATATCACATATGTTACAGCCATTATGATAGACAGGCCACCAGCAATAAATACGTACAATGCAAGAAAAATTGTATACAGTAAATGTGTGTACAGTGACACTAAACGTGCGTACATGTACTAAGTACTGTAAGTAGAAAATTAATTATGGTTATTCACCAACAATGACACGGTGACTTGTCCAATAATGATGAGTTTAGTTTTACTGCAAAACAAAGGAGAGCGTTACACCTCTTCTGAAGGAGCCTCTTCAGGCGACTGTGTAGCATCACCGTTGTTCTTCTTCCGGCAGTCTTCAATCCAAATCCCTAAAGCAGATTCCATCCAGACTACTGCCTTATTACATCCACTTGCAACTCGTTTTGCACCCTGTTTAAAAGGACACTGCGGCCGTAGATCTTATATTCCTTTCCTACTTTTTAAATAAAAAGAATCATAGCCTCATTGATGCCATAATGGCGTCCCACAGCGGTGTAGCTTTTCCCTTCCTTCAACATATCCAAAACGTTTACCTTTTTGACAATCGTTAACATCTTCCGTTTGCGCTTGGGCATGGCTCCTGAAGCAGTAGCAGGAGCAGATCGTTTTGGAGCCATAATGAAGGGCTTGACTATGCACAAAGATAAGCACAAAAGAGCACAAAAGTTAACTCTTTACACAGCGAAACACGTTGATGCTGAATGAGCGAGATGAGACTTCCTGGTTAACGCCACGGAATTGAATTCAGCGCTCCGTCGCTGAGCCATTCAGTACACAGGAACTTAACTGCGTGCTCTGATTGATTAGCTTCTCAGCCATTCCGCCAATAGCATCCCTTGTATGAAATCAACTGGGCAAACCAGAACTGAGGAAGCATGTACAGGATGTAAAAGACCCATTGTCCTCAGAACCCGCGAAGCAGCGAAAAATCTGCGTTATATATTTAGATATGCTTACATATAAAATCCGCGATAGAGTGAAGCTGTGAAAGTCGAAGCGCGATATAGCGAGGGTTTACAGGATAACAGGATTACAGGATAACAGGAGGATTTTTAAATCTTCCCTAAACTTAACCTGGAGCCAATTTAAGGATTTAAGAACTGGAGTTATGCGTTTGTATTTTCTTGTAATAATTTTTGCAGCAGCATTTTGGATTTACTGGAGGCTGTATAAAGAACAGTTTGAACATCCAATGAACACCGCATTGCAGTAGTCAATCCTACTAGAAATAAATGCATGAATTAATTTCTCAGAATCCTGTTTATTTAGAAAGCGCCTTAATTTGCCAACATTTTTAAGATGGAAGAAACATGATTTGGACAGCTTTGTAATATATGCTTTAAATAATATGCTAGAGTCAAAAATATCTCCTAGATTGCGGGCTGATTCATTAAAATTAACGGTGATTCCAACTGAGTTAAATAATCACAGAATATTGTTGTGATCAGTGCCATTCCTTCCAATTAACATCTCTGTTTTATTTGTATTTAAAGACAAGTAGTTCTCATCCATCCACTTCTTTAATTCACAAACACAACTAATTAAAAACATCGGAGATACTTCATTTGATCTAAATGAAAGGTATAACTGGGTGTCCTCTTCATACGAGTGAAAATTAACATTGTGTTTACTAATGGTAGATCCCAGTGGAAGCACATAAAGTGAAAACAGTAAAGGTCCCAGTACTGAGCCCTGTGGGACACCATATCTCACTTCTGTGTATGATGGACGCCTGGAAGGACTGGGAGAGTGACTACGCCTCCTCTGGACCACGAGAGGGCAGCTGCCCTGGCTGGTATGTGGACCACGGGAATGGAGCATGGAAGCTCAATCCTATAGGAGCCTGTGGTCACCACCGGCGGCGCCCAAACACCTGAGATGCCCTGGACCTCAGCACTTTCACCACACCCAGGGGTGCTGGCGGAAGGATTACCAGGGACACCCGGAGTACTTCTGGGTGCTCATGCGGCACTTCCACCACACCAGGAAGCGTCGCAGGAAACTCGTCAGGAGGCACCTGGAGCACTTACGGGTGAACACAAAAGGGGCCACCTCCCTCCATTCAGTGGCTGGAGTTAGGTGGAAGAGGACAGAGCTCGGAGGAAACAAGTGGAGGCGGTGAAGAAAGGCTTGGACATTGAGATGCCTGGACTGAGGGTGTGTGGTGCAAGGGCACTGGGTTGTGTGTGGGACACTTTTAAATATTGTAAATATGAATAAAGCTTGTGTGGTGTTTAAACCATCGGTGTCTGCCTGTCTGTGTCGAGGCTGGTCTCCACACTGTACATATTGGAATCGATTTGACAATTAAGAACTAAACCAAGTAAACACAGTGCCTGTAAGGCCAACATCATTTTGTAGCCTTTGCAGTAAAATAGAATTGTCAGTGGTGTCAAATGCTGCACTGAAGTCTAACAACATAATTACAGTGGAGTTTCCTTCATCAGAGGATATCAGAATGTTGTTTACAACCCACGTTAGTGCCTTTTCTGTACTATGACCAGTACGGAAACCAGACTGGAATTTCTCAAATAAATTGTAATGCATAAGGTTTGACAGGAGCTGATTGGCGACTACTTTTTCTAGTATTTTACAGAGAAAGGGTAAATTTGAAATTGGCCTATAATTATTTAGTATGTGTGGATCTAGGTCTTTTTAATGGTTTAATGACTGACACTTTTAGTGCATCAGGTACTGTGCCATGCAATAATGAACAATTGATAATGTTTAGAATAGGCACTGTACGAACATCCATTGCACTTTTTACTAGTTTTGTTGGCACTGGATCTAGGGAACAAGTAGTGGGTTTCATTTTAGAAATTAAAGTTAAGACTTCCTGCTCAGTTATAGGATTAAAATGACTAAAGTGCTGAATGCAGTGTGAGGCAGGGTCTGCTAAGCTAGTATGCGGTTTATACTATGATGCTGAGATCTGGGATCTTATATTTTTAATTTTCTCATTGAAGAAGTTCATAAAGTCTGTACTTCTAATATCTGTTGTTATTTTGCACTGTAGATCTGAATTTACATTTGTTAATTTAGCAACTGTTCTAAACAGTACCTGAGGATTTTTATTATTGCTATGTATTATTGTAGAATAGTATTCTGAGCAAGCTTTAAAGAGAGCTTTTTTTATATTTTTAACACTCTGTCCATGCAAATTGAAAGACATGTAGCTTTGTTGTTCTCCAACTGTGCTCCAGTTTTCGACAATCTAATTTAAGAGCTTGAGTGTTTTCATTAAGCCAGGGAGAGTTTCTATGTGCTTTGATCACTTTTGTTTTAAGGGGAGCCACTGTGTCCAGAGCATCTTTCAAGGTCACATTATAATGTGATGTTATCCATCCATCCATCCTCTTCCGCCTATCTGAGATCGGGTTGCGGGGGCAGCAGCTTGAACAAAATTGCCCAGACTTCCCTCTCCCTGGCCACTTCTTCTAGCTCTTCCGGGAGAATCCCAAGGCGTTCCTAGGCCAGCCGAGAGACATAGTCCCTCCAACGTGTCCTGGGTCTTCCCCGGGGCCTCCTCCCGGTTAGATGTGCCCGGAACACCTCACCAGTGAGGCGTCCAGGAGACATCTTGATCAGATGCCCGAGCCACCTCATCTGACTCCTCTCGATGCAGAGGAGCAGCAGCTCTACTCTGAGTCCCTTCCGGATGACTGAGCTTCTCACCCTATCTTTAAGGGAAAGTCCAGACACCCTACGGAGGAAACCCATTTCGGCCGCTTGTGTTCGCGATCTCGTTGTTTTGGTCACTAACCATAGCTCATGACCATAGGTGAGGGTAGGAACATAGATCGACCGGTAAATTGAGAGCTTTGCCTTGCGGCTCAGCTCCTTTTTCACCCCGACAGACCGATGCAGAGCCCGCATCCCTGCGGATGCTGCACCAATCCGCCTGTCGATCTCACACTCCATTCTTCCCTCACTCCTCCACTTCGGGCAGGATCTCACTCCCAATCCTGAGAGGGCATTCCACAACAACAACAACAACAGCATTTATTTATATAGCACATTTTCATACATAAAGTAGCTCAAAGTGCTTTACATAATGAGGAAAAGAAAAATATAAGACAAAATAAGAAATTCAAATAAGACATTAGTTAACATAGAAAAGGAGTAAGGTCAGATGGCTGGGGTGGACAGAAAAAACAAAAAAAAAACTCCAGACGGCTGGAGAAGAAATAAAATCTGCAGGGGTTCCAGGTCACAGGACCGTCCAGTCCCCTCTGGACATTCTACCTAACATAAATGAAATAGTCCTCTTTGTAGTTAGGGTTCTTACGGAGTCACTTGATGTTGAAGGTCATACAGACTTCTGGCTTTTAATCCATCCATCATTGTTGGAACATCATGGTGCTTTGAGTAGATGGTGGTGGCTTGCGCCACCACCCAAAGGATACCGGAAAACAGAAGAGAAAGTAGAGGTTAGTACAGATTTTAGTGCCACCATGAATAGTTATTATAATGAGTTGGATATACAGAGTATCAGGATTTTAATTACAGTGAAGTTATGAGAAGGCCTGAGGTATTATGGGTCCACAGCTCGCTGAGCAAAAGCCGTTTTTTAAAATAAATAATCACCACACTCGCGGCGGCTTAGTGAGGGGGCGTGGTGGCCATAGCAAGCCATGGGGCGATCTGCGGTGTCAGCGTTTCTCACCTAGTGCACAGGTGAGGGATTGCCCACATCCGTGATTGTTCCCATGGCTAATGTGCTGCAGCTGCTATGGCCCCTCGCAATATAAATTAAGCACGAGTCGGTTGGCAGAGAGAAAAAAGGAAAAGAAAGTACGGAGGTTACAGGGAGCGAGGGAGCAAGTCAGTCCAAGAGAGAGAGAGACACACGGTGCGTGTGTGGGCGAGTGAACGAGCGCTCGTGGGCAGCTGCGAGGAAGCTGGGTGTTAGGCCGGCACCCAAGTGTTGACGTTGAAGTCGCTCCCGCTGAGCGATCAGGTTTCGGGAGTGACCAGGGAAAGGCGACTGGCCTAGGAAGGCCGGAATGGCAGCGGGAGTCGGAAGGGTTGGTGATGGATTACCCAACGTGAGCATCCAGGCCATTGGGCTTGAACCAATTCTCGGGATTGGGATGAGTGCCAGACCAAAGCCAGGGATCGGGAGGTCTCCAGTCTCATGTGGATAGATGTAGGAGAAAAGGGCAGCTGCAGGGAGAGCAGTCTCACCTGTTGAAGGGCCCGTATGGGAGAAGCAGGTGAGACGCTAACCGAAAAGAAGCACCCAACTTGGCATTGTCATTTGTTTTAAAAACTGCTTCCTAAGGAACGTTTTAACCTCTGGTTTTATGGATTGTTTTTGTTTCTATTGTTTTTAACCTCCACGTTTTCTTTTAATGGGATTATTTATTTAATGACTCTTTTTTGAAAGCACTGCACTCTATTTGAACACTTTGTTTTGTTGATTGTTTTAAATAAAAGCTCTTTTGCACTTTTTGAACCATCCCCTTGCTATGTTGTTGCCTCCACTGTCAAGCTGATCATCCTCGCAGTGGAAGACCACGTGTAACAACACCTGCACAGGATTGGTACATCCGAATATCACACCTGCGTGACAGGTACAGGATGGCCACAACAACTGCCCGAGTCACACCAGGAACACACAATCCCTCCATCAGTGCTCAGACTGTCCGCAATAGGCTGAGAGAGGCTGGACTGAGGGCTTGTAGGCCTGTTGTAAGGCAGGTCCTTACGAGACATTACCGGCAACCACGCCGCCTATGGGCACAAACCCACCTTCGCTGGACCAGACAGGAGTGGCAAAAAGTGCTCTTCACTGATGAGTCACGGTTTTGTCTCACCAGGGGTGATGGACGGATTCGTGTTTATCGTCGAAGGAATTAGCGTTACACCGAGGCCTGTACCCTGGAGCGGGATCGATTTGGATCGATGACTAGGGCCATTCCCCCCAGAAATGTCCAGAAAGTTGCAGGTGCCTTGGTGGAAGAGTAGGGTAACATCTCACAGCAAGAACTGACAAATCTGGTCCAGTCCATGAGGAGGAGATGCACTGCAGTACTTCAAGCAGCTGGTGGCCACACCAGATACTGACGGGTACTTTTGATTTTGAGCCTCCCTTCATTCAGGGACACATTGTGAAACATTTTTAGTTTATGTCTTATGGTGTTGACTCTTTTAGTGTTCATACAAATATTTACACATTAAGTTTACTGAAAGTAAAAACAGTTGAAAGTCAGAGGACGTTTCTTTTTTTGCTGAGTATATAAGATAGGGTTAGGTTATTTAACGCTTTATAAACCATAAGCACAATTTTAAAGTCAATCCTGAATGACACAGGTAACCAATGTAGTGACATCAAACACTAGAGAGATGTGCTCAGATTTTCTTTTTCTAGTTAGGATTCTGGCAGCTGCATTCTGCTCTTTTTTGGGTAGTCCTGAGAGTGCGTTACAGTAATCTAGTCGACTGAAAAGAAATGAACTAATTTCTCAGCATATTTCAATGATATAAGATGATATATAATGATATATAATAACTTTTGCTATGTTTCTTAAGTGAAAAAATGCTGTCCTAGTGATCTGATTAATATGCGATTTAAAATTTAGATTACTGTCAACAGTTACCCCTAAGCTTTTTACCTCCGTCTTGACTTTTAATCCTAATGTATCCAGTTTATTTCTAATAGCCTCATTGTATCCATTATTGCCAATCACTAAGATTTCAGTTTTCTCTTTATTTAATTTGAGAAATTTACTATTCATCCATTCTGAGATACAAGTCAGACATTGTGTTAGTGAAGATTGGGGTCATCAAGTGCTATTGATAAATACAGCTGTGTGTCATCAGCATAGCTGTGGTAGCTCACGTTGTGTTCCACTCTTTTCCGGCTGAGGACCGTCTTGGATTTGGAGGTGCTAATTCCCATCCCAGCCGCTTCACACTCAGCTGCGAACTGATCCAGAGAGAGCTGATGATCACGGCCTGATGAAGCAATCAGGACAACATCATCTGCAAAAAGCAGTGACCCAATCCTGAGTCCACCTAACCGGATCCCCCCCGTTCCTCCAGCATCCGAGGTTCGACTATCCGACGTACCCTCCTCTCCAGGACCCCCGAATAGACTTTTCCAGGGAGGCTGAGGAGTGTAATCCCTCTGTAGTTGGAACACACCTTCCAGTCCCCTTTCCTAAAGAGGGGGACCACCACCCCAGTCTGCCAATCCAGAGGCACTGTCCCTGATGTCCATGCGATATTGCCGTGGCGTGTCATCCAAGACAGTCCTACAACATCCAGATCCTTGAGGAACTCCGGGCATATCTCATCCACCCTCGGGTCCCTGCCACCAAGGAGTTTTTTTTAACCACCTCAATGACCTCAGTCCCAGAGATGGGGGAGCCCACCCCCGAGTCCCCAGGCACTGCTTCCTCATTGGAAGGCATGTTAGTGGGATTGAGGAGGTCTTCGAAGTACTCCCCCTACCGACCCACGATGTCCTGAGTTGAGGTCAGCAGCGCACCATCCCCACCATATACAGTGTTGACACTGCACTGCTTCCCCCTCCTGAGATGCCGGATGGTGGACCAGAATCTCCTCGAAGCCGTCTGAAAGTCGTTCTCCATGGCCTCCCCAAACTCCTCCCACGTCCGAGTTTTTGCCTCAGCAACCACCAAAGCCGCATTCCGCTTGGCCTGCCGGTACCTATCAGCTGCCTTCAGAGTCCCACAGTACAAAAAGGTCCTACAGCACTCCTTCTTCAGCTTGACGGCATCCCTCACCGCTGGTGTCCACCAACGGATTTGGGGATTGCCGCCATGACAGGCACCAACCCCTTACGGCTACAGCTCCGGTCAGCCGCCTCAAGAATAGAAGCACGGAACATGGCCCATTCGGAATCAATGTCCCCCACCTCCCTTGGGACGTGGTTGAAGTTCTGCCGGAGGTGGGAGTTGAAGCTACTTCTGACAGGGGATTCTGCCAGACGTTCCCAGCAGACCCTCACAACACGTTTGGGCCTACCAGGTCTGACCGGCATCCTCCCCCACCATCGAAGCCTACTCACCACCAGGTGGTGATCAGTTGACGGCTCCGCCCCTTTCTTCACCTGAGTGTCCAAGACATGTGGCCACAGGTCCGACGACACAACCACAAAGTCGATCATCGAACTGAGGCCTAGGGTGTCCTGGTGCCAAGTGCACATATGAACACCCCTATGCTTAAACATGGTGTTCGTTATGGACAATCCGTGACGATCACAGAAGTCCAATAACAAAACACCGCTCGGGTTCATATCGGGGGGTCCATTCCTCTCAATCACTCCCTTCCAGGTCTCACTGCCATTGCCCACGTGAGCATTGAAGTCTCCCAGCAGAATGAGGGAGTCCCCAGAAGGTATGCCCTCTAGCACCCCCTCCAGGGACTCCAAAAAGGGTGGATACTCCAAACTGCTGTTTGGCGCATATGCACAAACAACATTTAGAACCCGCCCTCCCTCCCGAAGGCAGAGGTAGGCTACCCTCTCGTCCACCGGGGTAAACCCAAAAGGTCCCCGCCTTCGGCCACCACCCAGCTCACACTACACCCGACCTCCTTGACCCCTCCCATAGGCGGTGAGCCCTTGGGAAGGGGGACCCACTTTGCCTCTTCGGGCTGTGCCCAGCTGAGCCCCATTGGTGCAGGCCCGGCCACCAGGCGCTCTCCATCGAGCCCCACCTCCAGGCCTGGCCGGTGACCTGCGTCCGGGCAAGGGAAAACGTTGTCCAAAGTTTTGATTCATCATTGGAGGTTTGTTGAACCGTTCTTTGTCTCATCCCTTACCTAGGACCAGTTTGCCTTGGGTAACCCTACCAGGGGCATAAAGCGCCAGACAACAGAGCTCCTAGGATCATTGGGACACACAAACCCCTCCACCATGATAAGGTGACGAATCAAAGAGGGGATGTGATGTTAGCTGATCTAAATTGTTGTCTATGTTTACATTTGATGTTAACTGATCTAAATGGTTTTCCACAATTACACTCAACTTACTCAAAGTATCTATAAATTTTGAAGCAGAATTTCAATCTAGATGTCGCACTGTCTTTGTTTTAATCTGTGGGTTGGACAGGACTAAATCAAATGTAATTAAGTAGTGTTTGGAAATAACTTCATTTAATGGAGTAATATTCAACTTTGTAAGTTATAATTAAATCTAATGTGTGGTTATGATTATGAGTTGGACCTTTGACAATGTGACAAAATCCTACTGAATTTAACAAATAGGTAAAACATTTGCTAAAAGTGTCAGTTTCCACATCAATGTACAGTATACATTAAAATCCCTCATCAGTAATACTTGATCGTAATTTATAGCCAAATCAGATAAAAGGTTGCTAAATTCAGTCATGAACAATGAATATGGCCCTGGTGGTCTGTAGACTAGCACTATAATTGTGTTGGAATATGTTTTAATATTTAAAATGAAGGTCTCAAAGAATGTAAAGTGGCCTAAATTTTTGTCGTGATTTGAATTTTGTTATAATGAATTATTCCAAGGCTTACTCCTCGACCAGAATCTCTAGAATTATGAAGGAACGAGTATCCATCTGGTGTCGCCTCAGCTAGGGGAACAGTGTCACATTTTCTAAGCCAGGTTTCAGTGAGAATGCATAGATCAGATTTTGTACTTAATATAATATCATTTACCAAAACAGCTTTACTGTCAGGAGAGCGAATGTTCAATAAGCAGCATTTAAAACTGCATGCTTTTTTCTGAACTGGTGATATTTTTTGTTTTAATTTGAATTCAATTTCTATTACAGGTGCCCCTGGTGGAGGGTCTGGTTTTATGCCTTGGTCTAATTATACACCCTGTTGTTTGGTTAAGTAATTTAAGGTTTGCATCAAGACTAAATTTACTGGATGCCCCACAACAGGAATTATGGCTAACAGGTAGGATAAACAGCCTGTGATTTAAGATCACATGACTGTGGCCTGGATGGTGCTCTAATCAGTCAACCAGGAAGTTTTGCAGCCATATTTTTGGAGGGGATCTTATGTATTATCCCGTTAGGATGAAGACCATCTCTTTTGAAAAATCCAGGCCTTTCCCAAAAGTCATCCCAGTTGTTCACAAATGCTATGGTTTTATTTGCACACCAGGGGCCTCATGTATAACGCTGTGCGTAGAACTCGCACTATAACATGGCGTAAGCACAAAAGCCGAAATGTGCTTACGCACAGAAAAATCCAGATGCAGGAATCTGTGCGTACTCCAACTTCCGTGTTCTTCCGTTACATAAATCCCGATTAGCGTGAAAACTAACGCTCGTGCACGCGCATTATGTAACGCCCCAAATCCTCCCAGAATTACGCCTATTTGAATATGCAAATCAATATAAATCGCCCTTAAGCGCAGCCTTCTGTGAAAAGACAATGGGAAAAGCACGGGGAAAATATAAGAATTTCAGCGAATACCAAGTGGAGGCAAAGGAAAAAACATACTATTTGTTCAAATAAACCGTGGTATAATCAACAAAATGAAGTTGATCGAGTGACATAGCGTGTTGGAGAAACTTGAAAGCTCACATTCACAAAATCGCACAGTGCCAGAAATAAAAAAGAAGTCACATATCAAAGTTGCCGTGAAAAGAAGAGTTGTAAGCCCACTGTCTGAGTGTCATATGAAAGTTTATTAGGGTACAGAGAAAAAGGCACGGTGGGGAAAAAGCACGAAATGTCAACTTTAATCTCGAATTTTCCACTTTAATCACGTAGTTTATTTTGTCATTTAGTAGAACATTATAAACTTCATCTTAAAATCGTTTAATTAACCAGTTTCTCAAAATTACATCGTAATTAAAGTAGCACGTTAAATGCTTTGTTTTGTATTTGATCTTCTACTGTATGTGATCTATGTGTGTGGATCACTACTTGCTTCTTAAACTGGCTCTCTTCCTCCAACTGGACACAGAGTCCATTACATTTGTGATATTACAGCTCTCTGAATAACTAAAATACTGAGATGTATACGTGATGTCATTTTCATGATGATAGGAGCTAAAGCACATTATTAAACATGTGTTTCATGAGCCTGTGCTCATGACAAGCATTATCTTTTGTCGAAATTTGTCGCTGCGTTTTTAGCTGTGTTGTTATTTTCTCTTTCTGTTTTATATTCAATATATATTGGCGTAGCGCCCAAGAGTCCTTGCTTTTCTTTCCCCAAGTAACCGATCGCCATACAATCAGCTCTGTAATAGGCGTTAAGCCATCTGTAAGCTTAGCGCCGATTCTTCAAAACGTTTAAAGAACATTGAAATATCTTCTTAGTACATGTTTAATTATTCTATCCTTCACGACACTCCCAGTGAAGAATATAGATTATTTAAATGAAGTTAAAGTTTTATGTGTATAATTTAACAAACATATTTTGCTTCATTTCACCTTAAAAATGATATCGTCATCATATGTAAATACGCGCTTTATAAAGTGGCCCAGGTTGTGAGATATTATAACTGTAGTGCAAGTTTACAGTGGGGTGATTGTACTTATAAGTACAAACCGTTCTACAAGGAGCAATTGATTGAGTGCATTTAAAGTTCTTGGGATTAAACTGTTTCTGAACCGCAAGGTCCGTACAGGAAAGGCTTTAAAACATTTTGCAGTGGCAGAGACAGCGTGTGCTTAATGCCGTATACCGATAATTCTCTTTACGATCAGCTGCTGCTGTGATTCACACTCAGATACAGTGATATAAATACTCTGAGTTGTGCAGTGAGAGTAATATGGAAAAAGATGATCCGCTGTGGCAACTCCTAACGGGAGGAGCTGAAAGAAGAAGAAGAAGTAGAAGAAAAAAAAGTAAGAGTAACAACACTAAAGCAGTTATGGTATTTGGAATACTATGGCTGTTCCCTGGACCATTATATTGTTACGAGTTAATTACAATCAGATGCATTGCACTAATAAACAATATGCGGTTAGTTTCTGTGTATTTATAAAGCCGCGTCATGAAAATAATGAGTAATCACACAAGAACAGTACCATTGCTTTGGCGCTGGGTGCCGCCAGTTTGCAAAACCGGCGGAGAACTTGCGTACGACAAGGCATGAGGTACCGTGGAAAAGTGCGTGGCTTTACGCCAAGTGTAGGTTTTATACATCGCGATTTGAACGTGGAAAAGTTCTTACGCAACATTTCTGTGCGTTCGCACCGTTTATACATGAGGCCCCAGGTTTCTAGCCAGCAGTGAAGGGAATGCAATCTGCTATAAATCACATCCCCTCTTTATAATCTTGGTAAGGGGCCAGATACAACTAAATTCTGATATTTTCTTTTAGCTGTGGTGCATAGAGAGATGAAGTTCCTCTTTAATAACTTCGATTGCTGTAAATAAATATGTTTAGTGCCAACATGCAGCAATATGGTAGATACTTCATTTTCTGCGACATGGTCCAATGCGGCCTCTATGTCAGAACTCTTGGCCCCTTGGAGGTATTTAACGTTAACTGCCGGTTTAACATATTTTGGAATTCAAACATTTTGCACTATGGAATCGCCAATTATGAGCACTTTCTTATTCTCAGTTTCCACAGCGGCGCTGGGGAGTGCTGAGAATCTGTTCTGGCTCCGAATTGGTAACCTGGGTGCAGAGGGACAAAATTTTGGCTTCTTAGACCCCCGTCTTACTGTTACCCACTCGCCCTGTGGCTGAATTGGTGCTGTTGACTTTGGCTACGCACTGACTGCAGTGGGACCTGGAGAAACCAAAGCAGAATCAGAAGTAGCCGAATCGTCTAAACAAACCAAGTCGATCCAATTTTCAGTTTGCCTAATTGCTATCAGGTTCCTAGCGTGGTCCTCCAATTCGCACATTTTCCCAACCAACTCTAAATTAACTAAACACTTTTGGCAGGTGAAGCTGTCTACACTGTCAGCTGGAAAATCTGAACTGTACATGCTGCGGGACACACAACATATAAACATGCCCTTAACGGGCAGAGAGCAGATAGAACTTACGTTTAGCGCTGATATCATTTTCTCCATTTTTTAGTAACTTCGGTGCTTTGGCACTTTCTGTGATCAGCTGAATCATTAACAGACCGTTGGCTTCGAGTTTCCACTACCCGCCAAGCGATCGACTTTGATTTCTCACTGCCGGTTATTTCTGTCAAGAGTATTCTAAGTTGCACCGTTGTAGTCCGCTTTAAGAGTGGAGAATTGTTTAGCTGTTTTCTTTTAAAAGACTGCTCTTTTTTGCAAACAGAATGAATAAAATGCATGTTCATGTTCCTGCCTTGTTTCTTAATACATTTCTTGCAAGTTAAATCACTTTGTTTGGTTGCTTCCTTTTTGGTGTGTGTTTTTTTGCTGAAGCTTTTCTTTTAGGTGGAATTAGTCTGTGTGTGTGTTCAGGAATTTAACAGTCCCAGTAAATCAGCATGTTGTTTGTTGTTAGTGGGAGCTGATAGCCTATGGGAAGAAACTCCTAATCAGTCTGGCAGTCCTGCACTGCATACTGCTGTAGCATTTTCCAGAGGGCAAAAATTTGAACAGTCCCATTTCTCTGACTATCTTAGTAACTCTCCTAAGGCAGCCTGATAAGCCCAGATCTTGTATAGATGGAAGGGTAGTTCCGATGATTTCTTCTGCTGTTTTCACCATGCAGGAAGGACTTCTGATCTGAAACCGTGCAGCTGCCATACTGGACTATGAGGCTGCTAGTCAAGATGCTTTCTGTAGTGCATGTGTAGAATGTTGTGAGGACAGGAGAGGAGAGGAGAGGAGAGGGGAGATTTACTGTCCTCATCTGTCACAGAAAGTGAAAGCACTGCTGCTCTTTATCTTGACAAGGGAGATGGTGTTTATATTCCATGTAAAATAAAAAAAATATAAATATAAAAAATAAAAATATTAATTTTTTCTCCAGCCGTCTGGAGTTTTTTTGTTTTTTCTGTCCCCCCTGGCCATTGAACCTTACTCTTATTCGATGTTAATTAATGTTGATTTATTTTGTTTTATAATTGTGTCTTTCATTTTTCTATTCTTTAATATGTAAAGCACTTTGAGCTACTGTTTGTATGAAAATGTGCTATATAAATAAATGTTGTTGTTGTTGATGTCAGGTCATCCATGATGTGCACCCCCAGGAACTTGGTGTTTTTTTTTTTTTCACACTCCACAGTGATGCCATGGATTATAAATTGAGTATGTGCTATGTGTTTCCTACTGAAGTGAACAATGATCTCCTTTGTCTTGTTGACATTCAGCAACAAGTTGCTGCTGTCACACCAGACAAGTTCCAGACGAGTTGGTTCACTTCCTTTTTGTATGCAGAGTCATCATTGTTGCTTATGATGCCCACCATACTCGTGTTGTCTGCGAATCTGATGGTGTGATTCGAGTCAAGAATAAAATTGAATAAAAAAAAAAAAATAAAATTCAGTTTTATTCAAGAATCCAAAAATAAAACTGAAGAAATAAAAATCATTCAAATAAAATGTTGATGTGAATGTCCGTGTTTGAGGAAAAGTAACATCCACCACATTATGCTCCTGTTTGCTCAACAAGACACCAAGAAGAAATGACTGAGCTACAATTTGTATGTACAGTATGCTTTTATCCTTTCAGCGCTAACTTTTACATGTACCATAAATTTACACAGGATGTTACAGACTCATATCAAATATATGTTTTTATTATATGATAATAATAATAGCACTTCTATACTCAAAGTGCTAAATGCAGAGAAGATGCGAGATTCAGACCTATTATCTCGAGGTTGCTAAGCGGTAGCGTTTCCACTGCTCCAGGTGCGTAGATCTGAGATGTAACAGCGTTACCACTGTGACAGCTAGTTTAAAATGGAACGTGCAAGCACACGTGTGTGAACATCTTTAACTTTGTACCGACTGATAGTTGGGCTTCATCATCATGTCAATTGACCAATTTCTTTTTCTTTGGTTTTATCTATACTAATAAAAGGGAAAGCCCTTACTGACTTACTCACTCACTCATCAAAAATTCTCCAACTTCCCGTATAGGTAGAAGGCTGAAATTTGGCAGACTTATTCCTTACAGCTTATTTACAAAAGTTAAGCAGGTTACATTTCGAAATTCTACGCGTAATGGTCATAACGGTCGACAACGTCCGCCATGTTGAACTTTCTTATTTATGGCCCCATCTTCACGAAATTTGGTAGGCGACTTCCCTGCACTAACCAAAACCTATGTACGTACTTATTTCAGTGGTATGATGCCTCTGTCGGCCGCCATATTGAACTTTTCAACGGTCTTTGTTACTTATGGGCCCATCTTCGAAAAATTTGGTACGCGGGTTCCCAATGCTAACTGAATCCTACTTACGTACATATATACGTCCATAGCCTGCAGCTCGGTCACTGTGTGAGGCGGTGTTGGGTCCCCCATCCCAACGCCTCCCACGTTGTTGGCTGCCTGCCTACATAAGGCCGTCCGTCGCTCCGGTCTCTACATTCCCTTCCTTGCTTCGCCACGGGATTCACGTCTCCCTGCTGATAACTACAGCCTTTTTATTTAATCCACGGCTTCTCTGGTGTTTTATTGTTCATTTATTACGATTATAGTTATTGTGTGGGTATTTTACACTTACTTTACATTGTTCAGGTACCCATTTCCTTTATCATTCCAACCGTACCCCCATTAACATGTCTGTTGAGGTGATCACAATCGATCAAAGAACTGTCACTTACCAAGTGGTTTCCATGCCTGGAGATCGCACCTACCTTTTCTATTCTCTTTGTTACATATTGCACGGCCATATCAGGCTCACTCTTGATATCCGGAGGAACATTGTGTCTTATGTATTGAATGACTGGGACAGGTTCAAGGTATGGACTGATGACAGTACAGGAGATAATTATACTACACAGGAGCACTATAAGAGTGAAATGCTTAAGCCCTTCACCTATGCATCTGCCGCTGAATTGTTTGGTTGTTGCTTTTAAGTGTACCAAAATGGCCAAATATTTTACACCTTTTGACAACCGCCAATGCATCTAAAACATCTTAGATTGACAGGTGACGATTTAAGTAGTGTACACTTTGATGTTTATGAATGTTTAAACTCTCAAAAGCTGGATGTGAAGTTATCGATGAAACCGGTTGTATACTTACAACGCTTGACAGATGCCGAATGTCTCTTCAGCACAAGTCCTACAAATACTGTCGTAATTGAAACAAACCATGAAACTCAAACCGATTATGACAGCAGCAATCCAAGCTGTGAGATCTGAAACAAGATCCAACTGTACGTTGCATGCTCAAGAGTAAGCTCAGTGCACAGCTTGGTCATATTACAACCGGAGGGTCGAACTCACAATGTGGTATACAAAGAGATCCTTAACAAATAATTATTGGTATATTTTCCCTCAGTTTAAAAAGGTTTCATTTTCTTCTTAATAAAAATTTTAAGGCAGTACTTCGCCACTGCGAAGTGCGGGTATTTTGCTAGTTCTTCAATAAAAGCATACTTGTTCTGTTACACCTTTTGTAAAAGTGTTTATTGGATATTTGGGCTTCAGTCTTCACATCCTACACTTCACCTCAGCACTATGTTGTCATTGCTATAACATATGAAAACATTTTCTGTTTTGGCTGTGTGTTCAGCATTTCTTGTCTCGCAATTCCCTCTGTCACTTTATATTTACACAGATCGTTGTAGCCACAGAACTCACATGAAATGTATGTATTTCAAATCACGGTATTTCATTAACTATATAATTCCTTACGAACACATTGTCAGGTAAACACTTCAACACTGACTTCAGCTGTGAGGATTACAGCAGGGCAAGGCCTTCATCTGACTGAATTTTAGCAGTCTGCATTCTGCTAATCCAAACATTTGCAGAACAAACGCGGGCAATTAGCACAGTAAAAAGGAGCTATAAGCTTCTTGGAGTATGTTAGTAAGAGCAGCCGCACATAACTGTACTTATTTTCCATATGGGCCATGGTCAGATGGAGTGTTGCAGATATAGCATCATTGACAGAGCAGATAAGGCAGTATGCAAACTGAAGTGGATCGAATGTTGCAGGGAGTTTGAATGTTATATGGTCTTTGACGAGCCTTTTAGAACACTTCACCATGATAGGGTTGAGAGCTATAGGATGATAGTCAATGAGTGTTGATGCTGGTGATTTCCTTGGCATTGGGATGATAGTATTTGTGTTTATGTCCCTAATGGGTAATTCTTTTAAAAGACAGTGGATTTGGTGCAGAATAGGATACTGTCTGTTGTTTCAACAGTCCTCCTGGAAGATGACTTTTCTTTTGCTTGCAGGCAAGGTTTACTACTTACATACAAATGAACTTGCATACTTTTAGGTTGGGGCAAGCAAATCATCCACAGAAGCTGGCAAACACTACAATGTGAAGAGTAGTATACATGGAGAATTCTAAACTGAGTATAAACCAGCCTCCAAATAAATCTGTCAGCTGGTGTTTGAGAGCTAGTCATATGTTTTGCTCCAGAGCTTTTGATTTTAAGATAATAATGCTTGCAAATTACATTTTTGACATCAAGGTCTATTTTTACTATACTTTTATGGAAACCAAAATAAACCCAAACCACAGGCTTAAACTTGAGCAGGCCATTAGTAGGGGTGGGAGTTGACCAAAACCTCTTAATTCGATATTACAATGATTTTTGCATGCTGATAGATATGTATTAAATTTTTTTAAATATTGTATTTGTCTATGCATTGCAATTCAGTATTGTAGTTTATTTGTTTTTTATTGAAAAGAAGTCATTGTGAATAATACAATTAAATATATATTTTAAAGTGTTTTTATTGAGTCAACAGGTAGACTTCATAACTGCATTTCTAACAATAGAAATGCATGGAATTAAGAAATTTTATACTGGCAGTAGCATATCATGTACACTGTTCCATCAGGTTAGCACATCACATAGCATTTAATGTTTATACATAGCATTTAATGTGAGGAAAGCTGACCACCTGAGCTGCAACAAACGCATTCACCACATTTTGAGTGACTAACATGGGCTCATTTTCTTCATTTCACCATTTCTCAGTGACGTTGTGAAGGAGCTTGGCCATGTTAACTCTGGTATGACTTTGGTTTTCAGCTAAGGTTTGTAGGGCATAAGAGGATACGCACCATCTTTCAGTTATATGATGTGATGTTACAGTAACATGATACTATGTGGCTTTCGAAGTCCATGATTCACACGTGAGGGTCTTAAAAGAGTAACTGTTTTAATTCTAATTGTTTTGTGTTGGTAAAGCTCTATATTACTCTACTTTCCCCATTTGTATTATTTATGTGTAGCCTTTGTCAGAATGCCTGAAATCTCACAGACCTACCACTCTTTATTAGATATTGTAGTATATAAATTCTCCACCCCTTACGTTCTACATTTATAACCTCAGGCAATTAGATGTAGTAGAAGACAAGCAGGAGTTAAGTTACAACTTTAAATAATGTATTATTGATAATATTCATAATAATAACAATAAGCAAAGTACAAATTAATATTGCCAACCATACAACCTAATAAATGCTGATATGTAGTTTCAGGTGGCACACAGACTTGTTTGTTACTTAAAATGTCTCTAGTTACGGCACCATTTTTGGTCAGCTTTCTTCAGAACAGGCCACATGCCTGTCTCAATATGGCTGCTGAGCTGTGTTCTTCATTGTGTTGTCCTTTTCATGGAAATGGTGGGAGATGCTCTTTCATGATGATGGTATAAGAGAGATAGGGAGGGGTAAAGCAAGCAAATTTAGAGATTCTCTGTCCTAACCCTACAGCCAAAAGGGCGTTGTTACACTTAATGGCTTCTGATTTAACACCAAACAGGCAACCTTAGACCAATAGAATTCCAGTGTGTCAAAATGGTTTCACACCTGCCCCCAATACCATTTGTTAAGCTGATACTTGCCAGATAGGTAATTTGGCTTTCCTGTGGGGGTTGATTGAGGGAGTCCTGCAGCGAGTCACTTGCCAAACTGGTTTTAGACACTTCCCCCGACCCCTGTCATAAAATTACAAAGACTCAGTCCTAAAGACTGGGGGGTGATTCTTAACCATCAAACCATTGCTGTTCTTATCAATAATGTAACACTAATATTACATTGCCTTGTCTAAGTTCCAAATAAAGACATATTAAACATTTATCAACTTATATACAAAATTTCACACCACAACACCGATTTAGCCTTGTTGTATATTTCAGGAACTGCTGTACCGAAGAAAAAGTATTGGAATGGAGTAACATACCTCACCTCGATAATATGAATCATGTGGAATCCTGGATTCCCAACAGCAGCATAGAGACAAAGGGCCTTGCAAATAAGATGTACGATAGACTTGGATATCCATTTTGCCTTATCACAACTGCTGGGGAGTTTATTTAAAGTTTTGTCCAAAATTTAGTGATTGCTTGTAAACTGTTACTATGACATCAATGCCTGGTCGATTGCAACTCTTATTTAACTGTCTGTAGTAATTAATTACATACTTTAGTTTATGCGTGGTTGTACACAGTTACAATTTGTTTATTGGAGTAGCATTTTTTTTCTTTTATAAATACAGATTTTTAATCTGCCTGGTGATCCAGTAATTGCCATAATTAAAATTCGCGATTTATAAATTAATCAGGCGGCACGGTGGCGCAGTGGTAGCGCTGCTGCCTCGCAGTTAGGAGACCCGGGTTCGCTTCCCGGGTCCTCCCTGCGTGGAGTTTGCATGTTCTCCCGTGTCTGTGTGGGTTTCCTCCGGGCACTCCGGTTTCCTCCCACAATCCAAAGACATGCCGGTTAGGTGGATTGGCGATTCTAAATTGGCCCTAGTGTGTGCTTGGTGTGTGGGTGTGTTTGTGTGTGTCCTGCGGTGGGTTGGCACCCTGCCCAGGATTGGTTCCTGCCTTGTGCCCTGTGTTGGCTGGAACCCTGTATTCGGATTCAGCGGGTTTGAAAATGGATGGATGGATGGATAAATTAATCAGCTTATTCCCCACACCCCTACCTTTTAGTATGGAAATTTATGCAGCAATGGTAACCTTTTGTGGGGATGTAGAAGCAATACATTTTGTTATATATGGAAGAAATCAATATTCTTAACTAAAGAAAGAAACATATCCTCTACTACGACAAGTCTGATAAAACCTCTTTGAGTCAGTAATCAGGCAGGATGAAGCCTGTGCATTGCATTTTTAATTACTCCTCAGCAAATGCTGAAGAGGGAGCATTCATTGTAATACTCTATTACAGAATGGTCAAAGAAGTAAGGGAAGAGGTCTATTTTATAAACAACTGATTTTAATAAAAGTGCTGATTAAAGCATGCATTTACTCTGATTGGTTTATTGGTTTATACCCCAATAACTAAATAAAAGTCCATTCTTTCACACTCTTTTTCCTCTCATATTTATATTTCTAAACGTTTTTGGGATTCCCCACAACGAAATGACACGCCAAAGAGCATCCCAAAGCATGATAGCTGCGTCTGCGGAAGACCATTTCTCTGTTGCTGCGGCAACCGCGGGCTTCCAGTGCTACAGGGGCTCACAGCAAAAGCAAATCCAAGCCAACTGTGGTTGCGCTATAAGTGCCTGTCGTCAATGGGTGATGCAAGGAACATTATAAATGCAGGCAACAGTATTACTTGGCCACGACCCTGCCTGATTGCTGTGGCTATGTTTAAGAGAGTGGTAGATCCCGCTACAATAAGTAACTATGCTGTTCCTGTTTCAAGCTGAATAAAGCTGGTTTTGCTAAAGTACTGAGACTCAGCCTTGAGTGTTTTGGAGTGCAAGACAGGGACTCGCACGTCACAGTATATATAATCAAGGTGCACTGCAAACCAAAATATTTAACTACTGTTACCTCTAAATTGTTTTCTCACATACACAAGTACCAATAAAATTCCTTGCCTCTACATTGCCAAAAATGGCACATCAGATCGGTTAGCATGTGTTGCAGCAATTCCTATATCCAAGCAGGGTGTAAAAAATGCCATATAGAAAAACAATCCAGAAAAGAAATCTGATACTAGTCCTCAGTGTATCAGTGATGTATAACATATATGTTGCAGTGATTTACAGATAGTGATGTCTGGTACAATGTACTAGTCAGTCTAAATTGTCATGTTGAACTAGCTCTGGATAGCGACTGAAACAGTAAGATTGCGAGGACAATTGGCTCAGACTGTGGAACTCAAGAACACAGACATGAGAGTCACAGAGTAGATATTCTTTTTTTTTTTTGTTACTTTTAGTGGTAGCTGTAATCTGAAACTTAATTTGACGTGTTATTTTTATTATTTTCCTCTATGTATTGTTAGTGTTTAATTTGTATGCTTTAAATTACACATATTCAGATTCGATTTTGTGAATGACAAAAATATAAAATGACCTAAAAATTATTTAGGTTTTGGTTGATTTATTGATAGAATGAAAGCAGAATCAACTATGGAGAATAATTTGCTTTGTCTCTTTGTCAGTGATTATCATTTCTGTTATTTCATATACAGGGAAATAAAGGGAGCAACTTTTCCTTACTGACTGGTTTCTACTATTTTGCAGTGAAACGTAAAGACTGGGATATAATTATTGCCCATTTTCTGGGTGTAGACCACTGTGGACACCGCTACGGTCCTGATCACCCTGCAATGGCCGAAAAACTAACTCAGATGGACCAAGTTATCAGGTATTTTCATAAAAGGTGGATTATTGCAGTGGTAATGCAAAAAAACTATTAGGAAGGTAGAACGTTTAAAAGTGGTAGATGAATGATAGTTCTGGAAAAATGCAAATCCGCCACGCCTTATTTTTCTGCTTAGAAGTTTAATAATTTTCTTCTTAGATTGTTTCATATTTCTCTCTTTTTCTGTTATTTTTTTCTAGATCGGTGGCCAGACGTATTGAGAATGACACTCTGCTTGTAGTCTTTGGGGATCATGGAATGACTGATACAGGCGATCATGGTGGTGAAAGCCAAAAGGAAACTGATGCTGCTCTTTTCCTGTACACACCAAGCATGTTAGTTTCGACAGAGCAGGAGCTGGTGAGATTTTTCTTTTCTTACTATCACAGCCATTAAAGAAAGAGTCCAAGTATTTATGGTCTTAAATATATATATATATATATTTTAAATATTTTTTGAAACATGAAAAAATTCAGATAAATGTTATTCTCTGTTTTATAATTTAGCTAGTCTTTAATGTAATATATTTGCTGTCTTTTGAATATTTTGTTGGTTTTGTCTTTTCTTTGCACTTATGTCATATGTCATTTTTCTATACTACACTTAGTTAACCATGACTGCGCACGTGTTAATTATTCACTTTGCTTCCTTAAAGTGGAGGCCAAAGTAGTGGTGCCACCTAATGAACCAGCTGGAAAATAGCCCCAGCTGTATAAAAGGAGAAGCTATAGTGTATACTGAGGCTTTGGTATTGTGGTTGTAATTTGTTTTCTGGTTTTGTGATTGATGCTGTTCTTGTGGATTTTGACCCCTCGTTCTTTTTTCTTTTTTCTTTTTTTTTTAGTTTAGATAAGAGCAGGCCATTCAGCCCTACAAAACTCACTGGTCTTTTCCACTTAATTCTTTTAAAACAATATTGTCAAGTTTTAAAAGTCCCTAATGTCCTAGACCATAAGTTCCATGTGTCTGTGGTTTACTGTGTAAACAAAAACTTCACAATCTTTGCCCAAAATTTATCCTTAAGTTTCCAACTGTGTCTCCATGTTGTAAATGAACTTATTTTAAAGTAACAGTCTTGATCCATTGTGCTAATTCCCCTCATAATTTTAAAACACTTTACTTTTGCTTAAATTCAGTAAGACCCATTGTTGTAAAATTACAACATTATCTTTAGCTGTCCTAAAAATACACTTTGTGATGCATGAGAGATGACGTAGAGTCCAAAGAAAACCAACTTTATTCCAATCAAACGGGAACAGTCAGGGTATTTATTCAAACTGGAGCTACCCCTTCGAAATACACAGACACAGTAAACAAGTAAACAAGCCGTGATGGTGCTAGGCCACCAGACGTGGCTGTGAACTTGCAGAAACCACAAAACGGTTGCCTTGCCAAAATCTACCCAAGCTTGTATGCCGTCCAAATATATGTGTGTGTGTGTATGTATGTATATGTGTGTGTGTGTGTATATGTGTATATAATATATATATATATATATATATATATATATATATATATATATATATATATATATATAT
Organism: Polypterus senegalus; assembly: GCF_016835505.1. NCBI lineage: Eukaryota > Metazoa > Chordata > Cladistia > Polypteriformes > Polypteridae > Polypterus > Polypterus senegalus. The sequence goes on along the minus strand of NC_053160.1, from coordinate 110,338,552 downwards.
ATATATATATATATATATATATATATATATATATATATATATATATATACACAGTTGGTACGGAAAGTATTCAGACCCCCTTCAATTTTTCACTCTTTGTTATTTTGCAGCCATTTGCTAAAATCATTTAAATTAATTTTTTTCCTCATTAATGTAAACACGGCACCCCATATTGACAGACAAAAAAAATTTTTGAAATTGTTGCAATTTATTAAAAAAAACCTGAAATATCACATGGTCCTAAGTATTCAGACCCTTTGCTCAGTATTTAGTAGAAGCACCCTTTTGAGCTAATACAGCCATGAGTCTTCTTGGGAAAGATGCAACAAGTTTTTCATACCTGGATTTGGGGATCCTCAGTTATTCCTCCTTGCAGATCCTCTCCAGTTCTGTCAGGCTGGATGGTAAATGTTGGTGGACAGCCATTTTTAGGTCTCTCCAGAGATGCTCAATTGGGTTTAAGTCAGCGCTCTGGCTGGGCCATTCAAGAACAGTCAGAGTTGTTGTGAAGCCACTCCTTCATTATTTTAGCTGTGTGCTTAGGGTCATTGTCTTGTTGGAAGGTAAACCTTCGGCCCAGTCTGAGGTCCTTAGCACTCTGGAGAAGGTTTTTGTCCAGGATATTTCTGTATTTGGCTACATTCATCTTTCCCTCGATTGCAACCAGTCGTCCTGTCCCTGCAGCTGAAAAACACCTCCACAGCATGATGCTGCCACCGCCATGCTTCACTTTTGGGACTGTATTGGACAAGTGATGAGCAGTGCCTGGTTGTCTCCACAAATAACGCTTAGAATTAAGGCCAAAAAGTTCTATCTTGGTCTCATCAGACCAGAGAATCTTATTTCTCACCATCTCAGAGTCCTTCAGGTGTCTTTTAGCAAACTCCATGCGGGCTGTCATGTGTCTTGCACTGAGGAGAGGCTTCCGACAGGCCACTCTGCCATAAAGCCCTGACTGGTGGAGGGCTGCAGTGATGGTTGACTTTCTACAACTTTCTCCCATCTCCTGACTGCATCTCTGGAGCTCAGCCAAAGTGATCTTTGGGTTCTTCTTTACCTCTCTCACCAAGGCTCTTCTCCCCTGGTAGCTCAGCTTGGCCGGACGGCCAGCCAGCTCTAGGAAGGGTTCTGGTCGTCCCAAATGTCTTCCATTTATGGATTATGGTGGCCACTGTGCTCTTGGGAACCTTAAGTGCAGCAGAAATTTTTTTGTAACCTTGGCCAGATCTGTGCCTTGCTACAATTCTGTCTCTGAGCTCTTCAGGCAGTTCCTTTGACCTCATGATTCTCATTTGCTCTGACATGCATTGTGAGCTGTAAGGTCTTATATAGACAGGTGTGTGGCTTTCCTAATCAAGTCCAATCAGTATAATCAAACACAGCTGGACTCAAATGAAGGTGATCTCAAGGATGATCAGAAGAAATGGAAAGCATCTGAGTTAAATATACGAGTGTCACAGCAAAGGGTCTAAATACTTAGGACCATGTGATATTTCAGTTTTTCTTTTTTAATAAATCTGCAACAATTTCAAAAATTCTTTTTTTTGTCTGTCAATATGGGGTGCTGTGTGTACATTAATGAGGAAAAAAATGAATTTAAATGATTTTGGGAAATGGCTGCAATATAACAGAGTGAAAAATTGAAGGGGGTCTGAATACTTTCCGTACCCACTGTATGTGTATGTGTATATATATATACTAGCAGAATACCCGTGCTTCGCAGCAGAGAAGTGGTGTGTTAAAGAAGTTATGAAAAATAAAAGGAAAAATTTTAAAAATAATGTAACATGATTGTTAATGTAATTGTTTTGTCATTGATATGAGTAGTGTTGTCATATCTATATATACAGTAATCCCTCCTCGATCGCGGGGGCTGCGTTCCAGAACCCCCCCGCGATAGATGAAAATCCGCGAAGTAGAAACCATATGTTTGTATAGTTATTTTTATATATTTTAAGCCCTTATAAACTCTCCCACACTGTTAACGTTATTAGAGCCCTCTAGACATGAAATAACACCCTTTAGTCAAAAGTTTAAACTGTGCTCCATGACAAGACAGAGATGACAGTTCTTTCTCACAATTAAAAGAATGCAAATATCTTCAGGAGCAGAGAATTTCAGAGAGAGAGAGAGCGTGCTCGCAAAGAAAAGCAAACAATCAAAAAATCAATAAGTGTGCTTTTGGAAGCACCGTGATAAAGCGGCATTTCTTAGAGGTGCTTCCATATCCACTAGGCAAACAGCTTCTGTGCAAACAGCACCTCTGCTCACACCCCCTCCGTCAGACGCAGAGAATGTCAGAGAGGGTGAGATAGAGGCAGAGACAAGCAAACAATCAAGCACCGCGCGGGAAGCATATCTTATAGCGTTGAGGAGTTTTAGTTAATATGTAATAAATGCTCTGATTGGGTAGCTTCTAAGCCATCCGCCAATAGCATCCTTTGTATGAAATCAACTGGGCAAACAAACTGAGGAAGCATGTACCATATATTAAAAGACCCATTGTCCGTAGAAATCCACGAACCAGCGAAAAATCTGTGATATATATTTAGATATGCTTACATTTAAAATCCGCGTTAGAGTGAAGCTGCGAAAGTCGAAGCGATATAGTGAGGGATTACAGTATATACAGTATATATATATATATATATATATATATATATATATATATATACTAGCAAAATACCTAAACAGCGCTAAGTACTGCATTAAAATTTTTATTAAGAAGAAATTAAACCTTTTAAACTGAGGGAAAATATGCCAATAATTATTTGTTAAGGATCTCTTTGTATACCATGTTGTCAGTTCGGCCCTCCGGTTGTAACATGACCAAGCTGTGCGCTGAGGTTACTCTTGAGCATGTAACTTACAGTTGGCCATGTGAACAGTAATCTTGTCTCAAATGTCACAGCTTGGATTGCTGCTGTCATAATCGGTTTGAGTTTCATGGTTTGTTTCAATTACGACAGTATTTGCAGGATTTGTTGTGTTGAAGTGACATTTGGCATCTGTCAAGCGTTGTAAGCACACAACCGGTTTCATTGATAAAATCACATCCAGCTTTTGAGAGTTTAAACATTCATAAACGTCAAAGTGTCCACTACTGAAATCGTCACCTGTGAATCTAAGATGTTTAAGAGGCATTGGCGGTTGTCGAAAGGTGTAAACTATTTGGCCATTTCGGTACACTTGAAAGCGACAACCGAACAATTCAGCGGCAGCCATCAACTCACATGCAGAACCATAGGTGAAGGGCTTAAGCATTTCACTCTTATAGTGCTCCTGTGTAGTATAATTATCTCCTGTACCGTAATCAGTCCACACCTTGAACCTGTCCCAGTCATTCAATACATAAGACAGAATCTTCCTCCGGATATCAAGAGTGAGCCTGATATGGCCGTGCAATATGTAACAAAGAGAATGGAAAAGGTAGGTGGTATCTCCGGGCAGGAAACCACTCGGTAAGTGACAGTTCTTTGATCGATAGTGATCATCTCGATAGACATGTTATTGGGGGTTGGAATGATAAAGGAAATGGGTACCTGAGCAATGCAAAGTAATTGTAAAATACCTATACAATACCTATAATTGTAATAAACAAACAATAAAACAGCGGAGAAGCCGTGGATTAAACAAATTTGGGCTGTAGTTATCAGTAGGGAGACGTGAATCCCGTGGCGAAGCAAGGAAGGGAATGTAGAGACCGGAGCAACGGACAGTCTTATATAGGCAGGCAGCCAGCCAGCCAACAACGTGGGAGGCGTTGGGACGGGGGACACAACGCCACCTCACGCGTGACCGAGGTGCAGGCTATGGACGTATATATGTACGTAAGTAGGATTCAGTTAGCGTTGGGAACCCGTGTACCAAATTTCTTGAAGATGGGCCCATAAGTAACAAAGACTGTTGAAAAGTTCAATATGGCGGCCGACAGTGGCATCATACCACCGAAATAAGTACGTAAATTGGTTTCGGTTAGTGCAGGGAAGCCGCCTACCAAATTTCGAGAAGATGGGGCCATAAATAAGAAAGTTCAACATGGCAGACGTTGTTGACCGTTATGACCATTATGCATAGAATTTCGAAATGAAACCTGCTTAACTTTTGTAAGTAAGCTGTAAGGAATGAGCCTGCCAAATTTCAGCCTTCTACCTACACGGGAAGTTGGAGAATTAGTGACGTTGGAAAGTTCAATATGGCAGCCGACAGTGGTGTCATACTAACGAAATAAGTACGGACATCGGTTTCCGTTAAAAGTTCAATATGGCGGCCGACAGTGGCATCATACCACCAAATAAGTACCAAATTTCAGCCTTCTACCTACACGGGAAGTTGGAGAATTAGTGACGTTGGAAAGTTTAATATGGTGGCTGACAGTGGCGTCATACCACCGAAATAAGTATGTACATTGGTTTCGGTTAGCGCAGGGAAGCCGCCTACCAAATTTCGTGAAGATGGGGCCATAAATAAGAAAGTTCAACATGGCAGACGTTGTTGACCGTTATGACCATTATGCATAGAATTTCGAAATGAAACCTGCTTAACTTTTGTAAGTAAGCTGTAAGGAATGAGCCTGCCAAATTTCAGCCTTCTACCTACACGGAAGTTGGAGAATTAGTGACGCTTTGGAAAATTCAATATGGCGGCCGACAGTGGCATCATACCACCGAAGTAAGTACGTACATCGGTTTTGGTTAGCGCAGGGAAGCCTCCTACCAAATTTTGTGAAGATGGGGTCAGCCTTCTACCTACACGGAAGTTTGAAAATTGGTGACGCTTGGAAAGTTCAATATGGCGGCTGACAGTGGCGTCATACCATCGAAATAAGTAAGTACATCGGTTTCGGTTAGCGCAGGGAAGATGCCTACCAAATTTCGTGACGATGGGGCCATAAATAAGAAAGTTCAACATGGCGGGCGTTGTCGAACGTTATCGACCGTTATGACCGTTACGCGTAGAATTTCAAATGAAACCTGCTTAACTTTTGTAAGTAAGCTGTAAGGAATAAGTCTGCCAAATTTCAGCTTTCTACCTACATGGGAAGTTGGAGAATTAGTGATGAGTCAGTGAGTGAGTGAGTGAGTGAGGGCTTTGCCTTTTATTATTATAGATTATATATATATATATATATATAAAATATATATATATAAAATATATATATATAATATTTATATATTATATATATATATATATATATAAAATATATATATATATATATAAATATATATATATATATATATATATATATATATATATATATATATATAATATATATATATATAGCAAAATACCTCTATACAGCTGAGAAGTAAAAAGAGAAGGAAATATTTTAATAATAACGTAACATGATTGACAATGTAATTGTTTTGTCATTGTCATGAGTGTTGTTATGTATGTATATATATATATATATATATATATATATATATATATATATACACATACATACATACATACATGTGTACATATATACACACAGACACACACGTGGACAAAATTGTTGGTACCTTTCAGTCAATGAAAGAAAAACTCAAAATGGTCACAGAAATAACTTTAATCTGACAAAAGTAATAATAAATAAAAATTCTATGAAATTTAACTAATAAAAGTCAGACATTGCTTTTCAACCATGCTTCAACAGAATTAATAAAAAAATCATGAAACAGGCCTGGACAAAAATGATGGTACCCCTAGAAAAGACTGAAAATAATGTGACCAAAGGGACATGTTAATCCAAGGTGTGTCCACTAATTAGCATCACAGGTGTCTACAATCTTGTAATCAGTCAGTGGACCTATATATAGGGCTCCAGGTAGTCACTGTGTTGTTTGGTGACATGTTGTGTACCACACTCAACATGGACCAGAGGAAGCGAAGGAAAGAGTTGTCTCAGGAGATTAGAAAGAAAATTATAGACAAGCATGTCAAAGGTAAAGGCTATAAGACCATCTCGAAGCAGCTTGATGTTCCTGTGACTACAGTTGCACATATTATTCAGAAATTTAAGATCCATGGGACTGTAGCCAACCTCCTGGACGTGGCCGCAGGAGGAAAATTGATGACAAATCAAAGAGACGGATAATACGAATGGTAACAAAAGAGCCCAGAAAAACTTCTAAATAGATCCAAGGTGAACTTCAAGCTCAAGGAACATCAGTGTCAGATCGCACCATCCGTCGTCGTTTGAGCCAAAGTGGACTTCATGGGAGACGACCACGGAGGACACCATTGTTGAAAACAAATCATAAAAAAGCCAGACTGGAATTTGCCAAACTACATGTGGACAAGCCACAAAGATTCTGGGAGAATGTCCTATGGACAGATGAGACAAAATTGAACTTTTTGCTAAGGCACATCAGCTCTATGTTCACAGACGGAAAAATGAAGCATGTCAAGAAAAGAACACTGTCCCTTCTGTGAAACATGGAGGAGGCTCTGTTATGTTCTGGGGCTGCTTTGCTGCATCTGGCACAGGGTGTCTTGAATCTGTGCAGGGTACAATGAAATCTCAAGACTATCAAGGGATTCTAGAGAGAAATGTGCTGGCCAGTGTCAGAAAGCTTGGTCTCAGTCACAGGTCATGGGTCTTGCAACAGGACAATGACCCAAAACACACAGCTAAAAACACCCAAGAATGGCTAAGAGGAAACCATTGGACTATTCTAAAGTGGCCTTCTATGAGCCCTGACCTCAATCCTATTGAGCATCTTTGGAAAGAGCTGAAACATGCCGTCTGGAAAAGGCACCCTTCAAACCTGAGACAACTGGAGCAGTTTGCTCATGAGGAGTGGGCCAAAATACCTGCTGAGAAGTGCAGAAGTCTCATTGACAGTTACAGGAATCGTTTGATTGCAGTGATTGCCTCAAAAAGTTGTGCAACAAAATATTAAGTTAGGGGTACCATCATTTTGTCCAGGCCTGTTTCATGAGTTTATTTTTTTAAATAATTCTGTTGAAGCATGGTTGAAAATCAATGTCTGACTTTCATTGGTTAAATTTCATAGAATTTTTATTTATTATTACTTTTGTCAGATTAAAGTTATTTCTGTGACCATTTTGAGTTTTTCTTTCATTGACTGAAGGGTACCAACAATTTTGTCCACGTGCCAAACAGGCAAATACATTGATTTTCTGAATATATAAAGTCAAAACTTGAATATATAAAGTCACTGTCGGAATATATAAAGTCAAAACTTGATCATATAAAGTCAGCGTCGGTATACTGTATATAAAGTCAAAGCTTTTTTCTGAATATATAAAGTCAAAGTCAAAATATATTGATTGAAACGACTCTGAACTGAACTAAGTTAACAAAAACGTATTCAGAAAAATAAAATAAAAAAACACTGTTCGATTAATGTTTTGAAAATAATGCATGTGCCCTGCCCAGGATTGGTTCCTGCCTTGCGCCCAGTGTTGGCTGGGATTGGCTCCAGCAGACCCCCGTGACCCTGTGGTCGGATTCAACGGGTTGGGAAATGGATGGATATTCCAGCGCTGACTTTATATATTCCAGCGCTTACTTTATATATTCCGACGCTGACTTTATATATTCAAGTTTTAACTTTAAATATTCCAATGCCGTCTTTATATATTCAAGTTTTGAGTTTATATATTCAGGAATGACTTTATATATACAAGTTTTGACTTTATATAGTTTAATTTAGTCATCATTGCATAAAGTTTTCTTCACCATAGAAATTTAAAGACTAAATTCAACTTCCATTCCTACCAAAGATATTTCTGGCGACCAAATAGAACCTACTTATATCCAAATTCGAGCTATTGAGCTGTCGTCTGCCTGCCTGAATAAGTCACCCTCTCTTCGCTATTACTTTTTTACCATTCATTTGATCATGGCTAGTGGTGGAAAAATTATAAAATGGAAGGGGGATTACAACGAGTATGGCTTTACCAAAACAGTTATTGATGGCGAATAAAGTATCGATTGTTCATAAAGCTTCAATTGGTGATCTGTTTTTCTGTGTTAACCTCATATTTTTTCATACTTGTTTTCAAACCAACGGGGTGCGAGGGTAAAATGAATCGGGAAGTGCTGATCAATGTAATCGGTGTACCAGGAAATCATGCATTGACAGAAGTTCCCCTTTGCTTGGAATGCAAAGTGTGATTAAATGTATTATTTTTTAACGCGTTATGGAGCACATGCATCGCAGCTTCTCAGCTGTGCTTGTGCTAAGAAAAGGAAACATTTTAAAAATAACGTAACACGATTGTCAATGTAACCTGGAGGATTCATAGTGTGTATTAACTTTTGGATTTTTCTGTGAGTATTTGGTGGCAGCGTCACAAAGTCGCTTCCGTAAGACTACGTTAGCTGTGGAGCTCAGCTCAGAGCGAAATGAGTTGAATGGGAGGGGAGATGATGACGTGACTTCCCCACCCGCCTTAACTGTCAATCCCCCACAAACAGTCTCTCAGAATTTGCTTAAGCACAGCCCTTCACCTGCAATTTTAACTTAGTGACAACGTGCTCAAAACTCTCGTTTATATCCCGCGTCCTCTCATTAAACTTGTATCCCGCATTACCCATGGGCATGACAAACCCCAGCAGCAGCCTGTCTATGAACTTAATTTAAACTTTAGGTTTACACCGTGTTTTGTTTCTGAAGTAGCAGCACTCATAAATATGGTTGTATATGTCACTCGCTCGCTTCTTATTGTTTCGCTGCCTTCTCAATTATATAATGCATGTTTTCTTCAGCGCTTTTTGGAGCTCTTCCTTGTTTTCTACATACTGCGTTGACAGTCATTTCACGTGATTATGTGGGAGGCGTGATGATGTCACACGAAACTCCACCCCCCACGGCTTTCAAGCTCAACTCCATTACAGTATATGGAGAAAAATAGCTTCCAGTTATGACCATTACACATAGAATTTTGAAATGAAACCTGCCCAACTTTTGTAAGGAAGCTTTAAGGAATGAGCCTTCCAAGTTTCAGCCTTCCACCCACACTGGAAGTTGGAGAATTAGTGATGAGTCAGTGAGTGAGTGAGTGAGTCAGTGAGGGCTTTGCCTTTTATTAGTAACATAAAATAAATAAAAAAATTATTGGGATGAGACTAATCCTGCGACAAGATATGACTTTTTGAAGAGACTTTTTGGAAGAAAGTCACACAAGACTGACACTTTGCTATGAAATTCTTTTAAGTCATGCCCTACTTAAAACTATTTTCAAACAAGACCACGGTCATTAGGTGCATTTCAGCACTTAACCCGGACAGGCACCAGTCCATTAAAGGGCTTACTTATGAACACACATACATTCACTTACAAAGATCCAGTTTTGAAGCACCCATTCATCTAAATATGGCAGTGAGAAATGATGAAGTCAAATGAATTAAGGCGAAAATTGTTGATCGGTTACACAGCAAATTGATTAAATGTGTATCAATAGACTATGCTGAAGCAGTTGGTGGTGATCGAGCAGAAGATGAAAACATCAATTTACAATATTCCATAGAATATCTACAAGCTTCAACACTATCAAGTCTTCCACCGTCCGAATTACTGTTGAAAGAAGGATGTATTGTAATGTCATTACGTAATTTGTGTATGAGTGATGGACTGTGTAATGGAACAAGATTAGCTGTATTAAAAATTGGTTGAACAATTCTAACATGTTAAAATTTAACAGGTGACAAGAAAGGTAATGTAGTACATATTCCGCAAATAATATTAAACACAAAAGGATATCTTAATATGCTATTCGTATTCAAATGTTTACAGTTTCCCGTGAGAATAGCTTTTGCTATGACAATTAACAAATCACACGGACAAACACTCGAAAAAAGTCAGTTTATTTATTAGAGAGAAAGAATCGATATTCACTAATGGGTAATACGTTGCGTTGTCACAATGTAAATTGTGGAATCAAAATTCAGTGTGATCTTGAAGAAAAGTCAATTCCAAATATTTTTTTAACTGAAGTAAAAGTGAAAATAATGCATATGTAACAATTCCTATGAAAACAGCAATGTCTTTAAATTGTTTATCCAGTTAACCAAAACTCGGGGGTTGGCAAGCGAAATGAGCAGAGGGCAGAGCCCCCTAGTATATTAAAAAATAGCAGTGACCCTAGCACTGGCCTCTGTGGAATACCATTCTGAATGATAGCCAATTCTGATACTGTTCCTTGCACTATATATAACCTTCTGCATCCAGTGTCTGAGCCAATTTTACACTAATCTACAAACAACACCCTGAATTCACACTTCTTGTAGTTTGATTTCCAGCCTCTCATGTGACACCTTATCAAATGCTTTCTGAATGTGAAGATAAATAATATTATATGCTCCACTTTGATCATATCCTTATGTTGCTTATATGTAGAATTCTAGCATATGCATAAGACATGACCTCCCTCTTCTGAATAATGACGATTGTTCAGTAAAACTCCTGTTTTTGCCATGTGTTGCTCAGTTTTATCCTTAATAATTCCTTCCATTCATTTTCCTGTGTTGTATGTTAAGCTTACTGGACTAGAATTGATTGGATCATCAGGGTCACCCTTTTTATATAGCGGGATGAAATTTGTCATTTTCAAGTCCTTTTGAATTTTCCCAGTGTGCAGTAACTTCCTAAAACTATGCGTCAAGGCTTTCTACGTGTACTTGCTAACTTCCTTTATAACTTATGGGTTAATATTATCTGGACCCAGTGATTTCTTTGATTTAAGCCTGTTTAATCTAAGCAGCACTTCTCGCGCTACAATTTCAAAATCCTTCATTACCTCCTTAGTAGTACCTTTAATCGCTGGGAGGTTATCTACTTCCTCAAACGTTGAGACCTCAGAAAGATGTGAGTTTGAGTTTTTGTAGATTTTGCTGGCTTGGGTCATACTTTTAATTGATAAGCGCATTACACTTAGCATCAATGACTGGCTCTAACACTGATATTCTAGCCTCAAACCAGTCTGCGTTATGGCTCTCTTTTTTGCCATAAGTCATGATAGCAATGCTGTAGATGGTGTTTCGGAGAGAATTCCATCTTGCTTTGGTGTAGTGCTGTTGGTCACTAGCCAGGGGCTTTTCCAGTCTCTCTATGAACTCCTTGTTTTTGTCTTTTTAGTCGTTCTTGTTAATTTTAATTCTTGGTTGACATTTCTTTGTGGAAAGATGGAATTTCTTTGAGCTGAGTTTTACCTTTGTGATAATCAGGGAGTGGTCAGTATCACAGTCTGCACAGTGGTAAACTCTGGTATTGTATACGCTGTTTAAGAAATCATGTCTGGTGATGACCAAGTCCAGCTGGTGCCAGTTCTTTGATCTTGGGTGTCTCCAGGAAGCTTTACGACATGCCTTGTTCTGAAAATAAGTATTTGTGTCACTCACACTGGGAATGCAGAAGAACTCAAGTAACTTCTGGACATTTTCATTTATTTTCCTATGCCATGATGACCTAACACACTTGGCCAGGATTTTTGATCTGCACCCACCCTAGCATTGAAAACTCCCTAGAAGTAAATGTGCACTAACTTTGGGATTCTGTTAACAATGCTATCAAGATGTTCATAGAACTGTTCTTGACTTTGGAAGTGGCTTTTAGGTTTGTTGCATAGATGCACACAAGGTTTACAATACCTGCTGATGTGAAGAAGCATAGGATGAGAATTGTTTCTGTGCCACCCATTGGAGGTTCAATCATGCGGAGCAGTGTGTTCTTGACAGCAAAACCAACTCCTTGTTCCCTTGTTTCCTCAACACCTTTCCTCTGCCAGAAGAAGATCTAATGTTCTTCCTCCAGGGATCCACTGTGCTATATCAGTGCTGCTATGTCAACATGCAGTCTTTGCAATTCATGATCAATTACTGCGGTCTTAAAAGCATCCTGAATGAGGCACATTGGCTGCTTTGTGATCGAGCATCAGTTACGGCACTACGGCCATGTGGCACAATTCCCAGAGTGTGATCCAGCTTGCAGGATCCTCATTGTTGAGGACCTGAGTGGCTGGACCAGGCCAAGGGGACACCCATGTAACATGTGGCAGATCAAGGGTCATTTCCAGAGGGTGGGAGTGGACCGTGGGAGGGGTTGCCAACCAGGATCCCGAGCCCTTTGGTTGTGTGGTGAGTGTGGAAATGCACTGTACCAGTGCATGCTCCCCGACCTAACCTGACCTACATCCTCCGTTTCTTTCAGGTCATCAGACAGTCCAGCGTGCATTTTTTGCACGTTCCAGCTTGAGATACAAAAAACTAGGGTCTTAAACTTTTTCCAGTGATATTTTCCTGGTGCATGGTTAACAATTTGCTGGTTGAGCAAAACTCTGAGCTCCATGCACCCACTGAAGCAGGCAAACTGTGTAGGGTCAATACTTTACTGGCCCGGGGCTGCCCTGCTTGAGGCAGGTGACAGTTGACAAATGGGACATGAAGATCCCTCCCACCATCGAAGACAGCCAGTGGAGTCCAGCTCTGTGCCAGTTGATCAGGGACTTATAACCCATAGCTACTGTCTTCGTTGTGCTTGCACCGTGAGGTGAGACTAGAATAACCTCTTCATGACACAGGTTTGGGCATCAGTATATGAGGGCCTTTTGCTGACCAGATAACAGGGCTCCCCTTTTGGCTGTTCCGACTAAATCAAAAGGAATCCAAAACATTACATTCGGAGCTAGTTTGGCTGTTGGAGTTGCTGGAATAAGGTTCAATATTGATAACCAGCCACCTTTGGGACTCCTACTCCGGAATTTTCTTTGGGATTAACTCCCAAAGCCTTTCCCATGACTGGGTATAACCGCAAGGTAGCAGAAATTTGAAATCAGAGTTTTCCTTCTCCTAGATGAGCGGTCCACCTGGACTGACTAGCCCCATCTGCCCAAGGCATACTATAGCACACTCCTAAAATAAGACCTCTCTCCCTAATGCTTTCCAGGTGAAGCCACATGTCGTTACTAAAATAGGGCTCATTGTCCAAATGAACAGGACTTGCATTTATCTTCTGTTTGACCTAAATGGCAACCCCATTTCCTTTTCTGTTCTGTCTATCCTTCCTAAAAAATGTATATCCCTCTTTGTTGTTCAGCCGGGTTTCAATTATTACTTAATATCATAATTATGCTGTGCTTCATACAACTCCAACTCACTTTTTTTTCAAACTTCTAGCATTAGGGCAAGCTATTTTCAATGTATTACTAATTTTGCTTTTGCATTTAAATGTTGTGTTAAAATTTACATTAATATGCATTTTTATTTTTATATTATTGCTTGCTCCTTCATCTACAGTACTAAACCTGCTCTTCCAAAAGGAGTCACAATGCCCATAAATATATACCCTTCTACCCTACACCAGGATTTGAACCACTCGTTAAGCATTCTAATCTTCTCAATTTTATGGTGTATGGCACAGGCAGAAGTTCAGAAAAGACTACCTTGTCAGTTCTGCACCACAGTCTGGCACGTAACTCTTTAAATTTGGATTGCAGAACTAACAGACTACCCTTATGTACGACATTTGTTCCAACATGGTCAGTGACAACTGGATCCATCCCATTCTGTCCAAGAGCCTGTCAACCCTTCCAGGGAGATTTCTCACCTGTGCACCCGAAAGGCAACACACTGCAAAACTCTTTGTCTCTGGAGCAAACCTGCTTTTCAATCCCAGTAATAACTGAGTCTCCAGCTATCACTAGCTCAGTCTTTCTGAAAACTAATTTTGAGGTGGCCCTATGGAGCTCCTCATACCTGCCTACTAGATCAGAATATTCAAAGACACTGTCCAGCTCCACCTGGACCTGAAAACTGTTTCTCACTTCCAATTTAGGGGTACAGACACTGTCCAGACATTATGCACCATTTACCTTGCACCTTGTGACTGTAACCCAACAATCTGTACCTGTCTGGTCTGGAATTTCTTCCTGCGCTACATTAGGGTTGCACACTATCTGTCTAAAGGATACCTGGGTCAGGTCCGCCAATTCTCTACTACATCGCAGGCCAGCCAGCTCCTCCAGGTCAGTGACTCTTGAAGTGCTGGATCAGCTGCCATCTCCTACTTACGTAGCTATTATGGAAGACTGCCTACTCCAAGCCGTTATCTAAAAAGTTCAATTCATTAGGACTTGCATTGCATTGGCCTTATTGTTAAAATTTGACTTTGGATTATTACAATTGCTCAACTTTTTTAAAAAAAATAAATGATTTAACTTAAATGGGAAAACTTAAAAGAAAACTAATTAAAAAATAAATTAAGAACTGCTACAGTTATTTTACACCTTCTGACCCCTTAAGCTCCTTTAATATTCTTCCCTTCAGCTGCCTGTTTGTCCTTCAATGAGGTCAACTTTACTTTTCTTTGTCAGCACTCCTAAATTTGTGCTCCATTTATTCCTTACTTAAAAGCTTTCCACTCATACTGTTTGTACTCTTTTATATTAGTGAACTCTTACACTGTCTTTACTGCTCTGTTTTTCCGACCACTAAGAACTGTTTAATGTAGAAAAACCCGCTTACTTAAAATCCGCTGCTAGTTAGTTTCTTAATGTCTTGTCTGCTCATACAGCTGCTTGTGCCTAATCAGTTTCTTAATGTTAGCCACCTGCATATGTGCCACAGAACCCTTTTCTTTACTGCTTTGAAATCAGCTGCTGCCTAACCCCCCCCCCTCACCCACTAAGAATCATTGTTTCTGCTACGTATTACTACTTGTGGCAACAATGGCAGTTATTTACTTACAGAGATGCCTGTGTCAGCTACTGCTGCTTGCTGCCCTGCTTTGTTGATGCTAGTTTGAATATAAATAACAAGTATAAAGTAACTTTTCCAAACGTGCTCCCAGTTACAAAGTTTTTAGGAGCTTTCACACAGAAAAATCAAAAACTCTCATCTGCCCGTCTTTTATTTGCAAGGATGATGTCAGCCCATCAGTGCATCCCAGTGTTCAGTCAGTCTCTTGTTTAAGGTACAGTCCTTGTTGTGCGATTCTGCATTTGTTTGCTGCAGATTTTGCTAAGACGCAAAACCTATGTTTGTGCTCCATCTTCCGTGCTGTGTCTTTTGTGCTGTGTTTTTTTTATTATTTAAATTAATATTTTAATCTATAGTACTAGGGTGTTGTATCGTGTTATGAATTAACTACATTATGAATGTAGAGAAAAGCCAAGCAGAATGACACCTTTTATTGGCTAACTAAAAAGATTACAATATGCAAGCTTTCAAGGCAACTGAGGCCCCTTCTTCAAGGTAGATTTGGAATATTGCAGTCTTTTTAGTTAGCCAATAAAAGGTGTAATGTTGCTTGGTTTTTCTCTGTTTTAATCTATAAAGAAACATTTTGCTTTATTTTGAGCCCATGGATTGATGGTAATCTTTCAGCCTCTGTTTAGATTTTTGGAGATTTTTTTTGTACATTAAACCTTGAGTGGTATTTATAAGAAAGATCATATGAGCACACAAAGAAGAGCTTTTACAAATGATGAGGTCCTATCTGTCATTTCTTTGAGGAACCAAACCAGTATAGTAGATGTCCAGGTATTCACTACACAGTAATAAGAATTAATATTAGCTATGGTGAGGCCACTGTTTACTTTAAATTATTAAAGTATTTTTTTTTTCTGATTCAATTCAAAATAGCTATGGCTACTTTATATATTCTTCAAAACAATTATTCTTTTCAATTGCAATACAGGTAGTCCCCAAGTTACGGACATCTGACCTACAACTTACGAACGGGGCCACAGCTGTG
Organism: Polypterus senegalus; assembly: GCF_016835505.1. Classification (NCBI taxonomy): domain Eukaryota; kingdom Metazoa; phylum Chordata; class Cladistia; order Polypteriformes; family Polypteridae; genus Polypterus; species Polypterus senegalus. The sequence continues at coordinate 110,322,845 of NC_053160.1, read as the reverse complement.
ATACATGCGTCTCAGTAACTACTGCAAGCAGTGGCTGGACGAAGGCTGGGGGCAGTTTCGCTGCTCGCACAGTGTGGTGTCCTTTGGACGGCTCCTAGCTGCAAGCTGTGACCCATGGTCCATAGTCACTGGGGCCACAGCTATTGCTCGTGTGCAGGATGGAGGCTTGATGGAGCGGTTCGCTGCCCGCCCACCATGCCACTGCAGCTGCTGCTCCTGACTGAACGCAGGCCAGATGGAGCGGAGGGGGGCGTTTCACTGCCTGCCCACCACACACGGTGTGAACTGCCCCTCGCCGCCCCTATTCATTTTCAATAGCAAGCCTGCTTATACTGTTATGCACATAACAGGAAGTTGTATGTTGTCTGTACATCAGACGTGTTGACGACGGGTGCCTTCCTTCTGTGATAACGTGTACCGTGCTGTGCAGAAGAGCTCATCTTAACCATTTGCCTTCACCCTTCAAGAATGTCTCTGAAGCACAAATCTGATACAAGTGCTGGTGATACAGTAAAAAAGAGAAAAAGCATCACCTTTGAAAATAAAGTAGACATAATAAAAAGGTTAGAGAGAGGTGAAACTCCATCAATCTTAATTGGCAGAGCACTCGGTTACGGTTGGTCAACAATAGCATTTATTAAAATAAAGTACCAGTTTTGACTTGCATACAAATTCAACTTAAGTACAGACCTACAGTCCCTATCTCGTACGTAACCTGGGGACTGCATGTATACTGAAAGAGATATAAGACTTTGGTCAGTATATTTATTTTTCCTGGCAATTATAAGTTATTATTGGACCAATCAGCAAGATCATGTTTCATCCAATCCAAAAGACTGTTGAAATTTAGTTTGAGCGAGTCTAAGAATTATTTTATGATTGTGACACCTAAATAGTAAATTGATATAGAGCAGGGGTGCCCAATACATCGATCGCGATCGACCGGTAGATCGGAAAGGGAGTTCAGGTAGATCGCGTTGCATTAAAAAAAAACTTTTTTTTAGATGTTAGTCTATCACATATCCTCCCTGTGGCATTTGCCACTTGACTGACATACAGAGCAGCCAGTCTGAGATCTCTTTTCTTCTAACACACTGGTCATCCCGCACACATGATCAAATGCGCGAGCTACTGCAAAACTCCAGCTATCTAAGTGATCTAGTTAGCCTTCCAATTTATATCGACTAAAGAAGGGATTGAAAAAAAAAAATGTTGTTTATCGGCTGGATGTGGAAATGGAAAGGATTTTTTTCTCTCACAATGTCACAATTGAAGTGTGTTTGTCTGATCTGTCAATCTATCATTGCTATTCCAAAGAAGGAAAATGTGGAAAGACACATTCGAACTGTTCATAAAAACTATGAAACTGACTTCCTTCCGAAAAGCGATCTGAGAAAGAGAAAGGAGAGGGAACTAAAATCGCAGTTATTCGGACAGCTGTCACTTTTCACTCGGCTGAATTCAAAAACAAAGGCAGACACACCGAAGCATCGTTCCGGGTAAATCACTTGATCATTAAGCATAAGATGTCCTTCCAAGATGGAGAGATGATAAAAGATGCCTTCACTGAGGCAGATGGCTAGGGAGAAATTTCTGCTGAGATTTCAAGACCCCTGGCCGGAGAAAAAAGAGTTTCTTCTTGTCATGCAGAATACAAGCAACTTAACGATCAATGGCTGCTAGACTTAGCATTTTTTTCCGATCTGACCAACATGTTGAATGAGCTTAATTTACAGCTTCAAGGAAAATAGAAAACCATGGTTAATATAATTAGCTCAGTTAATGCTTTCAAACGAAAAATGCAACATCTGTCCTCAAAGCTGCAGCACCTTGATTTGGGGAACATCTAAAACCTCGCGTCAGAGCTGGAGACGCAATGGAAGGCGTGTGCGCAACTTGACAGCATACGCTACACAGAGCAGATTGAAAATTGTCTGTCAGACTTTATCTAATGGGGAAAAAAAGTAACGATTCGAGTGTTGCCCAAAGTAGCGGAGTAAGAGTAGTGTTTCTTCTTCACAAATGTCGAGTAAATGTAAAGTAAAAGTAAAAAATATGGTGCATTAAAACTACTCTTAGAAGTAATTTTTTTTTTTTTTTTAAAGTTACTCAAGTAAATGTAACAAAGTAAATGTAACTTATTACTACCCACCTCTGATACTCATTATATAGTTATAAATCTGTCTTGTACAAACTTGATCATATTATGTGCTTCATGACATGTTATTACATAATTGTTTATCTTTTTCTCATACATAGTATCCAGTAATAAGAACATCACTATCCATTAATAATTAAAAAATTGCACTGATTAATTCCACTTGCTTATAATATTAATATAAAATCGTGCATCTAAGCAACTAAAATATTGTAGCGACCCGGCAGTCAGCGCTGCCGGAGTGATGCATTGTGGGAAGGTTGTACGTTCACTGATTTTGTTAATGTTTTTCCTGTTGTATTTATTAATTTCTTAACTTGTAAATAATGTTGTGTTTGTGTTCAATTAGTTGGGTGGGTTTGGGTCATCGCCGTCCGGGGTTATTTATTTTGTAAAAAGTACCGGTTATGTGAAATGTGTCTTCGTGCATGACCTTGACAATGGCCGTGCAATAATGTCGAGCTTTGTTTACTGGCTATCTGTGAATAAAGAGATACAACAGGACAGAGCTGTATTCATTGCTAAGATCTCATCTAAGCAATTAATGCCGAGACACTCGGAGTCGTGCGGTGTATGGGACACGAGTGCTCGTTACTTAAAGAGCTGGGTACAGCTGCGTGCATAACGCTGGCAATCCGCTAGCCGACAGCTTGGGAGAGGTGCACGGCAGAGATCGGCTTTAAAAACTTCAAGACTCGACCACGGGTCGCTACAATATGCAACAAGTGGTTGTTTAAATATTTTGACATTCTTTTCCTTTTTCCTTAAGAATTTTATCGTCTTTATAATGGTTATGGCTAATAGACCTGTATAACATGTTGCACCCAGGTATTTCAAACGCTGCTCAAATTAGTACCTTTTTTTATGTTATATGGTTACTTACAAACTGGTTACACAACAGACATAACTGAGATTGAAAAGGATTCTGGTTAGCACTGCCACATTTGAATCCTAAGTGTAGTTATTGTCTGTGTGAATTGTGCATGTTCTCTGCATATAAAATGGGCTTTCCTTCCACATCCATATATAGACATGCCAGGTTTATAGACTAAACTAAAGAGTTATTGGCTTTATGGCTTTTAACGTACTGGCGAAAGTATAAAATAGAGCCTTCTGTTTTATTCTAAAGTACCAGATTTTGTGCACAACCTTGTGCTGGACTTAAATGGCTCCAAAAGACATTTGGGTGGGTTAAAAATACTTGAATTGCAGTTGTTACAAAAAAATTAGTAAGGCATACAAAAACAAAATAAGAGCAGCAGTGGATAGCATGGACATCAGCTTGTCATAAATGGAAGGGTTGGTGTGTTGATGGAGTGGGGGAAAAAAATGACAGGCTATAACAAGAACAGTTATAGTAGTAATAATAATCCTTAAAATGTCATAGCAAATAAAATACAAGTTCCCCTAAGTCAGTCTCTCATTGGAATAACGCTGATGTTGTGCATCGATTAGATGGTCAAATTTTCTTCTTCACATACATTAAGCAGGAATTATGAATAAGTGTTTAATGATCATCATTATAGTTTGATTTCATGGAATTTTGCAATTATATTACACTGTCAATTTATTTCTGGGACATTACATGTTTATGATGACTTTGTGGTATAGTTAGGTAATTTACAGTCATCAGGCGATGATTTTACACTCAGGCGACAGTATATTCATATTAGACCAGCAAGTTAAAAGGAGAGCTAGTGAAACCAAATTGTGAACAAAGGTAACTTTTTCTTCTTTTGTGACATGGATTATATTGTTTTAGAGAAATGCAATTTTGACTGCAGTCTAAATTTAACCTTTATAGCCTAGAACAATGTATAGACTTTGGAATCCACAATAAATTACATATGGAGAACATGATAATTTAGAATAAGGATATCTTAAGTGGTTCAGATAGTATTGAACAGTCTTATCTGCAAATAAAAACATTCAAGCATCACATTAAAAAATCAATTTTTCTTCACACATGCACACTAAGACCATGACAGCTTCACTCTGGCTTTTTCCCTATATATTACAACTAAATTTAAAGGGTGAGTCTCTTTCCACTTAACCCTTTGCACACTACGTCTTACTGCAGTGAAGGAAAGTCCTTTCAGTAGTGCCACTACAAGTTTTCGAGGGCTTGTTTATTAAACAACAATATAGTACAACACTGCACAATAACAAGACTAATAATTTCACTTTCCCTTTTTTTCTGGTCACATTAAATGCCCCCAAAATAAATTTTAACTGAGAGTAACATGCCTCAACGCTCTAAACCAAAACACTCTCGGTATGATGGCATCCGCAGTCGCTATTACAGTCTTCATTTATAATGAGATGCTGCTTCATAATGGCAAGAACTAATGTCTGCCAGGGATTTTGAATTGTTCTATTCCTAAGAATAATTCCATTTTCTTTCTCAGCCCCTCCTTATTTAAAGAATGTGTTTGGAATGCAGCCACCTCTACTCTAATGAGTCAAGAATTTGTTCTTTCAGTGTATGATTGGATTTCATAATTGCAGTGATTCTATACTGGATTGGAACAGTTTTTTTCAATCCCACATTAATAAAAATGTTTAGCTTGTCTAACAATTAAATTATTGATATGGCATGAAAGCTGGGCAAAACTACAGTTTTTTGCATTGTTCCCTCTATTGAACTTTTATTTGTGATGAAACTTTTGAAACTCCATAGACTGTAAGTTGGGTTAATTGTAATATACATGCAAAATATCATGAACATTTACTTAAGCTGTTTTTTTGTTGGCAATCCCATTATGACTCCTGTAATTTAACACTAACTGTGTTACTAGCTTTGCCTTGGAGATTTCCTAAGGCAATGAACCTCATGTTATAGTGCTGTTAATTGGATGTATGAGAAATGCTGTGTTGCTAAATGAGTACTTTTCTGTGTCCTTTTTTTTGTTTAAATCAAGGGTTAATATTATTAACTCAGTGGAGCTCCTTGCTCTTAAACACACCACATACAATTCCCTACCAGTAAAGCATTTATGCCATAGATTAATCTTTGCTTTTCCATATGACTGACCATGGCTTTTGTTGATGGTCATTGGAAAACACAATTAGTAGGAATAATGGGTGTAAATATAATTTCATCCTGTAGCATTGGTCCACATTTCTTGAGGCTGATCTTCCAATTAGCTGTGAACCACCCAATCTCACAGAGGTTGCACAGGTGGGAAACTAGCTGAGAGTAGGGAAGGCTGCAGGGATCTGTGGTATCCGGGGTGAATGTCTCCAGGCTGGTGGTAAGGCTGTCCTCCTGGCATTGCAAGCAATCTTGGCTTCCATTTGGGAGACAGGTGTCATCCCTAATAAGTGGAAAATGGGACTTATTCCAATCTGGAAAGAGAAAGATGATAACCTGGTTTGTGGAAACCACAGGCGGATAACCCTGCTCTCATTACCTGGTAAGTTCCTGTTTAGGGTCATCTCCAATAGGATCCGTGATCACCTCTTCATCTACCAGTGACCGGAGCAGTCTGGTTTTACACTAGGAATTCAACCATTGACTGCATCATAGCACTAAGGGTTCTCATTGAGCTCAAAAGCGAATATCGGCAGAGTTTCTTTGTAGCCTTTGTTTATTTTCATGAAGTGTTCGACTCAGTTGATCAGATCGCGATGTGGGAAGGCTTGGGACTTTGTGGGATCCCCTAGCAGTTGCTGGATATCATGACCAGCCTATTCACTGGTACTATGAGTACGGTGCAGAGTGGAGGCAGAACCCTCTACGTATTTCCCAGTTGATTCTGCAGTTCATCAGGGGTGTGTTCTTTCTCCCACTCTGCTCAATGCTTGCATGGACTGGTTGTTGAGTAAAGTCGTGGGGACATTTGTTGGTGAAGACAGATTCAATGATCTTGACTTTGCCAACGATGCTGTGATCTTTGTGGAGTCAATGGAGACTCTGATCGGGACGCTCAAGAGACTGAGCAAGGAGTCTGAGTGTCTGGGCTTGCAAGTGTCCTGGATAAAAAGATCCAGGCCTTTAATTACCTCTTGGGCTTTGTCATCAGTCTGTCTGCAGAGGGAATGTCGATCTCGTCAAAAGGTTTGCTTACCTAGTTATATATACTTAGTTTATTCTGTATGTAAAATGCTAGAGAAAGAAAAGCAACAACAACAAAAAAAATATAAACAGACTAAATCTTTGTGGAGCAACTGCAACAGTAAGAGGGGGATGATGTGTATATTGTTGCACAAGAACCTCAATTTGTTGTACAAGATATAAGGTTTCTCTGTGTCTGTTGGTGAAACTGTTTCAAGGACTGGCATGAAAATAATTCTGAAAGTAATTATTTTTAATGAGTGCATAATTATGTATACGTAGCTACAAATTATTAACATATTGCTTCAGAATGATGCATATTGTGTGTGTGTGTGTGTGTGTGTGTGTGTGTGTGTGTGTATTCTAAAAATAATGACTGCAACTGCAATACTTGTATTAAGAGATTGTTTAGATGCAAGAAACTAAATATTTCCAAAATGGGACACACAATGTTTCCTATAAAGGGGACACCAGACAGTGTAATTCTTGCAATGTTATGCAATATGACATCTAAACTTGGTGCAATGATAGCTGACAGATTGAGGCACAAAAGAAAATTGATTCCAGGGTTGTGCATCATTAAATATCTTTGTTGTGTACTGTCAAATATTTTCTGCATAGAACCCTAGAACAGATAAATACAGGATATAAAAAGCAACAAATAGAACAAGGAGTAGAAAAAAAAATAACCAGAGTAAAATACTAAATTCAGTCCAAAAATAAATCCTGAACAAACAACATAATATGTGACATGACACACACACAAATTATGTGGAACATCTGGACAGAGAGGTCAACTGAAAGAAGGGGTAGAATGTTAGGTTAAGTTAAAAGCCTTCCTGAACAAATGGGTTTTCAGTTGTTTTATAAAAGAATGAATTGAGTAGGCTGATGTGATAAATTTCAGGAGGTTATTCCAAAGTCTGGACACTATACAGATGAAAGCTTTGTCACACATAGACTACAGGTTAGTGTGGGGCACAACAAGATTACCAGAATCAGAGGACATTACTGGGCGAACAAAAGTGTAGTGATGGAGAAGGTCATTGATGTAGTCTGGTATAAGGGCATTTAAAGCTTTGTAGGTTAACAGAATTTTTTATTCAATCCTGTAAGACACAGGTTTAGCGGTTAAGTGCTGCTAAGATTCACACCGTCAATGTGACAGTGATTTATTTATTTTTAGTGGAGGATGTACCAGGGACAACCCCGGCCTTGGAACGACACACACACACTACTACAGAGACCAAATAAAGCACGCTGAGAACATTAAACAATAAAGAATATAATGAAATTAAATTAACTGAATGCAAACGATAATACCACCCGACCCCTTCAGCGATATTACATTTAACATATAAACACAAACACCACACAGCAAAGTCCATGGGAAGAACCAAACTGGATGAAATGAGAGGTGACGAGATTAAGTATGTAGAAAGGGAAGGGAAAACACAGTCCTTCAGTTGCTGAAAGGGTGACGACGGATGGATGGTTCAGGAGCGCTCCTTTTCTTGCGGGAAAGCCAATGAATCCAAACACAGTCCTCAGCATACAGGTAGACAGACGATCCAGACCCCAACAAATAAATACAATCTAGGACACGATGAATTATGACAGAATTAACAGCAGGCAGTCCAACAGATAAATGCAACGTACAACAACATAAACAACCCTCTTTTATTTTGACCACCTGCCCTCTTTTTAACCTACTTTGACCACCTTTGGCCCCCAACAGCCCCTGCAGGGACTGCTGGGAGATGCAATTTTAATTCATAGTAGCCTTGCTATAATCCCCACCCCCTGACCTTGGTTTACAGCCGAACCAAAGCTTGAGGTTTGCAATGTTCACAGTGTCTACTTTCTTAGTCCCCGGAAATCCGCACTCCACTGCATAGGTCACTGGGCCCTTCTTTTGGACAACAGTTGCCGGGCTGAACCACTTCAGAGCCAGTTTAGCCATGAACTTATCGGAGGCTTTGGAGAGGGGATGAGTCCTGATCCAGACTTTCTCCCCAACCGAGAATTGTACAAGCTTGTGTCTCTGGTTGTACGAATGAGACTGTCTGGACTGGGACCTCAACATCCTCTCCTTCACCCGTTATGTGATTTCTTGTAGAGTTTATAAATGACCATGTATTGAGGTGCCTGGTTTAGGTGGGTTATGATCAATTATCCTTTCTAGTGGACCCTTTAGCTGTCTGCACAAAGCTAACAATGCAGGGGTTTCACCCGTAACCTCGTGCACCGCCGTGTTCAATGCGAACCGCAGCTCAGGCAGCCACTTTGTCCAATCTTGATGGTGGTCTCCGGCGAAGGATGCTATCATTGTCTTCAGGGTCTGGTTCACCCGCTCAGTGCGATTAGATTGGGAATGGTATGCTGTAGTTTTCAGGTGAACCACTCCCCATTATTTCCACAATTCTTCGGCCTCTGAGCCGGTAAACTGCAGGCCCCGGTCTGTGATGATGTTCTTCGCCACCCCCTATCAGGTAAATATCTCATCCTTCAGGGTGGAATATATCTTCTTGGCAGTGGCATTAGCCAAAAGGAATAGCTCCACCCATCGGGTAAAATAGTCCACAACCACCATCAGGTAGGTCTTCCAGTCCTTACTGGTAGGAAATGGTCCCATTAGGTCCACGCCTAAGCTCTCCCTCGGGGTAGTGATGGTTACTGGTTGAAGCTGTCCCGAGGGGAGACCAGGTGTGGTTTTGTATTGCTGACAGGTGGAACAAGTCTGGACATGGGACCAGATGTCTTTGCGCATCGTCAGCCACTGTGCCACCTCCAAGATTTTAAACAGTGTCTTCGTACGTCCAAGGTGACCACCGATCGGCTATCATGGTAATACTGTAGGAACTTGGACATATACGTCTCGGGCACTACCAACTGATAATGGTAACCCCGATCCTTTGTTGGAACACAGCGATAGAGTGCCCCTTGAAGTTCCCTATAATGTAGGCGGTCAGGCCTCCCCCCTGGGCCCTCTCGCAGCCCCTGACATACAGGACTGGCTGCTTGAGATTGAACGATTTCCTGCATGTTCAGGGGAAGATCAGGCCAAGGGTGAGAGACCTATACCGCACATACCACTGGTGCGGGCTCGTGAACCCGTGATAAAGCATTGGGCACAACATTAGCATAGCACTTCCGATAGTACACCTTGAACGTGAACTGTTGGAGGCGCAATACCTACCTGGTTAGCCTAGACGTAGTCTTCTGGCAATTGAATGCCCAGGTCAGAGCCCTATGGTCAGTGTAGACTTCAAACTAAGTACCCTCCAGGAAGTGATGCCACTTTTGGTGGAATAATTATACTCGATGCCCTTTAGTGACCGTAAAGCATAGGCCACCACTCTCTCCTCTCCTTGACTTGAGAGAGAGAATGGCGCCGAACCCAAGGTCACTTGCGTCCGTGTGGATCTGAAAGGTTAATGAAGGATCAGGCTGTGCCAGGACTGGAGGTAATATCAGTTCCTGTTTGAGTCTTTCAAAGGAGTCCTGTCACGTTGGTGACCACTCCCAGGGGGATTCCTTCCTCAGCAGCTGGAACAAAGGAGAAGCAATGTCGGCAAACCCATGCACAAATTTGTGGAACCACCCAGCCATCCCCAGGAAGCGCTGGACACTTTTTACCTCCTGGGGCACTGGGTAGTCCAAGATGGACTTAATTTTCTTTGGGTCCACCCCGACCCCGTCTGCTGATACCAAATAGCAGAGGAAGTTCAGATGGTTTTGTAGAAATCTACACTTTTTTGTGTTGAGGGTAAAAGGGTCTTATGCAGTTGCTGGAAGATGTGGTCAAGGTCCTTAAGATGTTGTGGGACAGATGGGAAGAATACAATGATGTCATCTATATAAACAAAACAGGTCTTCCCAATGAGTCCCCGGAGGACCTGCTCCATTAGCCATTGAAATGATGTCCTAGCGTTTTTAAGTCCAAAGGGCATTACCCGAAACTGGAACAACCCCTCCGGGGTGATGACGGGGGCCTTCTCCATGCTACTCTTCCCCATCCTTGCCTGCCAATACCCGGACTTAAAATCTAGGGAGCTGAATACTGCTGACCCATGCAAAGGCTCCAAAATGTCATGAATGAGTGGCATGAGGTAAGCATCATCCATGGTCTTCTTGTTCAGCTCCTGATAGTCCACACAAAATCAGTAGGTCCTGTCGGCCTTTTGAACGAGCACCGCAGGGCTAGCCCATGGTGAGGTGGAAGGCTCGATGACCCCATCCGCCAACATCTGGTCAACCCACTCCTTGATTATTCCTCTTTTCAGAGGTGACACTCTGTAGGCTCTGTGCCAAACTGGGACAGGGTCAACTGTGTGAATGTGGTGATACACCACCTCAGTCCGACCCAATTTGTCCGTCCACACAAGCAGTGGCAGAATGAGCTCTGGCTGTTCAAGAATTGCCTTCTCTACTGGGCTGGGCTCATCCACCAGCTGCGCAAGGTAATAATACAAGTTAGGCCAAACCAGATTACTTTGAGCCTTTGTCCCAAACTGATGGACTTCACCCCCCAGCAACTCGTACTCCAGCCGTGACAGGTGGATGGTAAGACCTACTGACACAAGAGAGTCCATTCCCAGTAATAAGGGCATTGATAGGTGGTCATCTTCCAGGATGTAAACGTCTGTCTCCCAGTGTGTCTCATGTAAGCAGAACCTCATAAGAACCCTGCCCTTTGCCCCATGCGCCCTTCCATCCGCAAGAAAGAATTTTACTTTTCCACATTCCCATAACTGCTCATGAGGCACTTTAAGCTTTTCCCACAAGCTTATTTCATAAAGGTATAAGTGCTCCCCGTATCTACGACCGCCTCTCTAGTGACTCCTTGCACTTGTACGGGCAGCACTAAGAGAGGCAAGGTGGCTTGCACCAGGGTGAGATTGGCCCAGGGATCTACTGGGGCTTTTCCTCGTGGTTTGGTACAGGGGACATCTTGAGATGTGGGACCCTTTCGAAACCCACTAAGTCCGATAGCCACCCAATCCTTTTCCACTTGGGACCCCACCTTCACCAACTCATCAACCGATTTCACGACCCCCCTCACAGTAGCTGCCACCTGAGGGTCACCTGCATCAAGGACACGTCGCAATATCCCTTCCTCACGCATGTCAGATCGCCACTTCAGGCACAAAACACGGAATTCAAAGACAAAGTCCCGGAGGCTCTGCGATGGTTTTTGTACAAAGGTCCGGAGCTTTTCTTCCAACAGCGCCTGGTATTCATCTGAGAGGAATGCATTCAGGAAGGCAGTGCGAAACTCCGCCCAGGTGTTACACTTGTGCCGTAAAGCAAACCACCAAGAGCGTGCTGGCCCGCTGAGTGCCCTGTTCAGGAATCCCCGCAGCTCGGCTCCACTCAGAGGATGCAACTCCACGAACATGTCGACCTTCTCTACAAAGTCGACAATGCCCGTGGGGGCACACTGAGGGGCCTGCTTAAGAAACTCCATCCACGGCATCGCAATGGACAAGGATGACTGTCCCCAGTTGTTCCTCACTCCCGTTACAGGAGTTGACTGCCCCAGTGGCTGTGTGGCAGCATGCCAGCTTTCCTGCAACTGCCTCCTGATCTCCTCTCTCATATTGGCTTTCAGGCACTGCACATACTTCGTGAAGGACTGTTTCAGATGCTGCACCCTCACAACCGCCTCGCCAGAAACTCGGGCGGCCGTGGCATCGATGAGGTCATGGACAGTTTTGTCTCGATTGAGAAAACTGCGGGGGATGTCATCAACCCGCGTCTTCAGCTGTTCTAGACTCAGCGTTAGGTCTTGCAGAAGCTGTCCCTCACCGGTCTTGGGATGCTCTGGACTGGGGAGACACAGGGACTCAAACAGGCTCAACTCCTCCTCGAGAGGGGCTCTACCGTTACGTGATGTGACCTAGGCAGCAGTCGCATATCAACCAGTGGCTCACTCAGCACAAGCTCTTTGCCCTGCAATGCTCTTTCAACAGACATGCATCTGTAAAGGGTGTAAGTGAAGTCGGACTAGAAGCGGACATAAATAACCCTGGCTCCTACCTGGCTCGCCAAAATCTGTAGCGGTTAAGTGCCGCTAAGATTCACACCGTCAATGTGATGGTGATTTATTTATTTTAGTGGAGGATATACCAGGGACAACCCCAGCCTTGGAACAACACCCACACACAGTACTACTACAGAGACCAAATAAAGCACGCTGGGAACATTAAACAATAAAGAATATAATGAAATTAAATTAACTAAATGCAAACAATAATACCACCCCTGACCCCTTTGGCCATATTACATTTAACATATAAACACAAACACCACACAGCAAAGTCCATGGGAAAAACCAAACCGGATGAAATGAGAGGTGACTGTGCTCATTGGGACCTTCAAAGCAGCAGAAATTTTTCTGTAACCTTCCCCAGATTTGTGCCTCAAGACAATCCTGTCTCGGAGGTCTACAGACAATTCCTTGGACTTCATGCTTGGATTGTGCTCTGAAATGAACTGTCAACTGTGGGACCTTATATAGAGAGGTGTGTGCCTTTCCAAATCCTGTCCAATCAACTGAATTTACCACAGGTGGACTCCAATTAAGCTGCAGAAACATCTCAAGGATGATCAGGAGAAACAGGATGCACCTGAGCTCAATTTTGAGCTTCATGGCAAAGGCTGTGAATACTTATGTACATGTGCTTTCTCAATTTTTTTATTTTTAATAAATTTGCAAAAATCTCAAGTAAACTTTTTCATGTTGTCATTATGGGGTGTTGTGTGTAGAATTCTGAGGAAAAAAAATAATTTAATCCATTTTGGAATAAGACTGTAACATAACAAAATGTGGAAAAAGTGATGCACTGTGAATACTTTCCGGATGCACTGTATATGCTGGTTTGTCCAGAGTCTGCTGCCATTAGCAAATCATTAGTTACCTGAAGCAGATGTGACTGGTGAAAATTTAGAAAAGGAGCTTGATTGAGTGGGGAGACAGGGAAAGATGTAAATGGATGATCTATTTGTGTTAGTTGGATTTTTTAGATCTTTAATTTTATTACAGAAAAAATTGAGGAATTTTTCACAGATTTCAGCAGAAGGAGGTATGTGGGGTAGATGCAGGTTGAAGTAGTTTATTAACTACAGAGAACATATCCTTTTGATTTATCATGGCCACTTTCTATTATTCTGCAGTAATTTGTGCTCTTGGATGTAATTAGTGCCTCTGTGTAAGCCCTTTGGTGGTACGAGAAAGCATGGATGTGGACAGTGAGGCCAGTCTTATGTGGCATTCTCTCAACCAGCTGCTTTCATCGACCGTTATTCTGAATTATACCTTGGAGTTGAATGCTTAATGGAAACCTCCTTATGTTCTAAAGGAGCTGTTTTATCTAAGGCTGAATGAATGGCTGAGACTATCTAGTGTTGATGGAATAGGGGATGACAGAAAAATATCAGAGGTGGATCCATCAAGGATCGAGGGACAGATGTTAAGGTTTCTGAAAGAAAATATGTTTACAGGTAAGTGGAGGGAGAAGTAATGAGACAGTGGAAAGTACTGCTTTGTGGTTAGAGAGTTCCAAATCACTGCTATATGTGTTGCTAACAGATAATCCAGATGTGCAGATGAGATCCAAAATATGACCACCAGAGTGGGTAGGAAAATTAAAAAGTTGCACCAAATCAAAACAGTCCAGCAAGGATAGGAATTGATGGAGTTACTCTCTGGGAAAGGGAACTAAAGTGGTTATTGGTTAAGTCAGATCAGATAAGAAAGACACATTGTATTTAGGAGGACGTTAGAGAACAATGAGTAAGATAGGGCCAGATTTCATTATTTAAGAGCCAGACACTTGAAGGACAATGGACAGTCAGTTGGGATTCTTTATGATAATTAACTCCAATCTAGCAATTACTGCGTCCCCTCTGTCTTGTCTTGAGCTCTGTGAAGTAAATGTATTTGACTGGAGTCACCTCCGTGGGAGATTTAAAATCATTTGGTTTTGGTCAAATTTCTGTTAGGCATAGCACATTACGTTTTTAATCTGTAATGAATTGTGATAGCACCAATGCTTTGCTATTAAGAGATCTTCAGTTAAACAATGCAATATTAGCTGCTAATGGTTCGTTGTGCAAATATCCATAGCCTGAGGTTATTTTTAGCATTTTGAAAGTTTGGCACATTGACACAGTTCATCTTACATCAGAGCAGTTTATCCACACTGTAATGTTTATGCCCTGTAGTTCAGTTATGATTAGTATTTTATTCCCTTATGATTCATATCTTGTTAATATTAAGGGTGTCTATAGCCATGAATAAGATGGTGCATTCCTGAGCAAATGCTGCCAGTGGACTTTTTATTTGCATCCCGGCAGTGGCAGTGACCTGCACAATGCCAGTGTCTTTAAGGACATTACAGCCTGACAGTTTGCTCTGGACAGACTGTTTAATATGAAGGAGCTGATCATGAGAGTATTTTAGTATAGTATACAGCAATACTTTCCAGACAATAGCAGAGAAGCAACACAGCGCTGAAGGTGAGATGTGCAGGGTGGGGTGGCGCAGATGAGCCGTGATAGCAAAGCAGAAAAAAATCCAGAAGAAGCAAAGTAAGAGATATTACAAGCTGCACATGAAAATAATTATGAGAATTCAGAGGTTCCAACATACACCCACATACACATAACACTGGATATTACAGGTGTGATCGCCCTAGAGCCACAAGCATTTGGGTGTAAAGATCAGATAATTTATCATTTGTTCCCAGTTGATGTACATGTGGATGGAATTGACAGCAATACAGCATATCTATTATAATCAAGGAGATAAGAGTCCCCAGCTTCTAGATCAGTGGTGGCGAACCTATGGCATGCGTTGGAGAAGATTGGGTTGGAGGGGATGTGGTATAGCGGGTCCACAGTTCAAAATTGAAAAGGCCAGTTTTAATAGATAATTGCCACACTCGCGGCTTACAGGGGCGCATGGTAGTGCGGCCGGAGCGGTTCCGGGGAGCTTCATTGTGCGGGTGGTCCTCCTTAATTGCACAGGTGAGGAGTCGTCCGCATCTGCAATTGTTGCCGGGAGCTGCTAATCACCACACCTGATCCATGTCCCCGTAATATATAATAGAAGCGCAAGGCAGATGGAAAGGCGAAAAAAAGAGAGAGAATGGGAATAGATAGATAGATAGATACTTTATTAAACCCAAGGGGAAATTTACATATTCCAGCAGCAGCATACTGTTAAAAAAAAAATATTAAATTAAAGATTGATAAAAATGCAGGTATAACAGACAATAATTTTGTATAATGTTAATGTTTACCCTCTCCGGGTGGAATTGAAGATTCGCATAGTGTGGGGGAGGAACGATCTCCTCAGTCTGTCAGTGGAGCAGGGCAGTGACAGCAGTCTGTTGCTGAAGCTGCTCCTCTGTCTGGAGATGGGGAAGACCTGTGTGAAACACTTGAAGATAGAAGGGATGACAAAGGACAGCACAGTTAGTTCTGAAAATGAAATCATTAAAGTGTGGAATTCTCTGCCAAATACTTTTAAGTCAATAAAAGCACTTGGGATTGCTTTCCTTACTTTGTTTTGATCATCTTATGCTTGTGAGCAGCTGTTTTCAGCTTTGAATTATATCAAATCTGATACCAGAAACAGACTAACAGATGACCTGAATGCTGCATGTGTTGCTCTCAAACTTACAAAGTATGAGCCAAAGTTAGACAAATTATCAGCGTGCATACAACAGCAAAAATCACATTGTTTAAAAGCATGCCAAATGCAAACTTTTACCTTTCAATAAAAAGTTGTTTGTATCATTGAAAGCACTGTTATTGTGATTTTCCTTTAAGACAAAAGATGTTAATGTATGAGTTGTTTTTTCTAAACTTAAACCTCAGTATTCAGGTTAAATTGCTGTGTTGGCACTTTGCGATAAGTAAGTGGGTTTTGGGTTGCAGTTTGGGCACTCGGTCTCTAATAGGTTCACCATCATGTATCCTAGATCTCCATAGTGCAAAGGAATAATGTTCATAAATCATGCATCATGCAGGACCTGGCAAACAAAAGAAACTCTTCACTAGTGAACTACAGAAAGATTAAGTTGTCCGGTTGCGAACCCAGTCAAGGCTATTTCCATAAAAATAAATGCAAAATCAATATAATTAGAGTCAACTGTATCCATGAACTATGCGTACAATAAAAGAAAGTGAAATAATTGCAAAAAGTGTAAGGTTAATGTGAATTTTAACATAAAGTATTGTTAACAGGGAAGAGTGGCAGCAACATGCATGAGCCAGCATCCCCTTCACTGTTTTTTCCTAATGTTAATATAATACCAAAAACCTCTTATGTTTAAAATTAATGTTTTCCCCCAACCAAGCAATAAACAGTACCCCTAAATGAAAAACAAAAGTAAAATTTTAGAAATCTTTTTATTTCTTTAAAAATTAAAAATAAAACTAAAGAAAAAAAATGGCATTGACACAAGTATTTAGATGTGGAGTTGTCTTAGGTATCACACAACAAGCGTTACATGGCTAGATTTGGGAATTTTCTGCCATTCTTCTCAGCAGATCCTCTCATGCTCTGTCAGGTTGGATGGAGATAATTAGATAGATATTTTCAGGTCTCTCTAGAGATGTTTGATTGGGTTCAAGTTTAGGTTCTGGCTTGCCACTCAAAAACATTTGAGAATTTGACCCTAAACCACACTTGTATTGTCTTTCCTTTGTGCTGTCCTGTTGGGAGGTATCTGAGGTCCAGAGTCCTTTGGAGCATATTTTCTTTAAAGATATTTCTGTACTTTGTGCTGTTCAACTTTCCCTCAAACCTGACTAGTTTCCCAGTCCCTGCTGCTGAAAAACAACCCTACAACATGATTCTGTCACCACTATGCTTCACCACTGGAATGGCAGTGCACACAGGTGTGGTACACCTGTCACACTGTAATATAGGTGTCTTAAGGTGAGCTCAGAGATGTACTTAGAAGTGAGGCCAGACAGTTCAATCTTGGTTTTCTAAGACCAGACACTCTGACTACTCCATAGTTTGAGAATCCTTTTAGATATTTT
Organism: Polypterus senegalus; assembly: GCF_016835505.1. Classification (NCBI taxonomy): domain Eukaryota; kingdom Metazoa; phylum Chordata; class Cladistia; order Polypteriformes; family Polypteridae; genus Polypterus; species Polypterus senegalus. The sequence goes on along the minus strand of NC_053160.1, from coordinate 110,305,569 downwards.
TTTGCAAGCAGACTTTCATGCATTGTCTTGACATCTTTGACATAAAGCCCAGTTTAGTGGTGGTTGTTCTTCTGAGAGTTTTTGCCATCTCCACAAAGTTTGTCTGGAGCTCAGTCAGTGTGACAACCTGGTTCTTGGTCACTTCTCCTACAAAAAAGTCTTTCTACCCAATTGCTCTCTTTTGTTGGGTAACCATTACCAAGAAAGGTTGTGGTTGTTGCAAAGTTCTTCAGTTTAAGAATTATGAATGACATTGTGCTCTTGGGAACCTTCAGTGCTGCAAAAATTATTTTGAAGCCTTTCCCAGATCTGTGTCTCAAAACTGTTACATTTGACAGGGAACATCTCTCATATTTCTTATAGAGTACATTTTAAAAACATAGGTATAGCAGGAATATGGGCTTCTTTATTTCTGGAACATTTCTTTGCCTTTACTTTTACATTATAATGGTTCCTTATTCCGTAATTATTTCAAGGTGCTGAAATATGATTTTTTTATATATGGAGGCGCCATGGTACGATTCTTGTTACCAGCACACTAGTCCTGCTTACTAAGGAACATACTGTAGTTTTGGAACAGCAACACATTTTTCCATCAACCACCGACCCCTTAAACACCAGTGTGATGGTTAATTTGTATCCATGATTTGTAAAACACCTTAAAACGAACATAGTGCGAAATTCTCTCTCATATTTCTGGCTTCTGAACTTTTGGTTTTCCCTCTAACTTTGCATCCATCAGGTACATCCATTACTCCTTCTATTTTATTCTGACACAGCTGCCATAGTATCTGAATATGGTGTAACAGAGTTTAAGAAATAGTCAGATATTAAATTAGTTTCTTTAAGAAGGACTGAGAGCTGGAATCCTAAGCAGGATTGGCAGTAAAAGGTTTCTGAGGCCCTGGCATCTGCAACTCCTGAGAATATTCAGCTAAAGGGTGTATACTTTGATCAAGTCGTCTAAAGGGGGCAGGGGTTTCTGTCACAAGGCTGTGAAAGAGACAGAGAACTTCAATCACTGACAGGCTCCTAATAAAAGTGTTGCACTGGTGTGGGTTCTAGGTTAAAGGCAGGTTCTTCAGTGAATCAGGCAGCTTGCACAATCAGGCAGAAGGCTGACCTTAATATCACTTATTATGGCATTGACCATCCCCTGATTGGAGTATGACAGGTATTCTTGTGTACACCCATTTCCAAGTTCACTCCGAGATGTATACATCTCTAAAATTGGCATAAAGCCACACACATTTTCATGGCAGCCTCCCCCTTTGCATGTGCAAGTTTCAGCTCAGTTTTGCAAACTGGCAGCACCCAGCGTTTTCAAATACACTGAAATTAATTGCATATTGTTTTCAAATTTAATTTCCTTGACTGTAATAATTCTGTAACAATTTAATGATGCACAGAATGGCCAAACTATTCCAACTGCCGTGGCTGCTTTAGTATTGCTAGAAGACATCGCAAATGAAAGAATTAGAAGAGAACGTGTGTTTATAGATTATGATAACTGGCTTCTAAGTCGATTACTATTCCCAACAGCTATCCTCTTGGATCTGTGTACTAAAATGGTGCCGGCTTTTTAGAGACAGACTTTAAGGAATTGTGCCCTACCTGCTCTTTTGCATGTTCTGTCTGCTCTCGGAATTTTAGCCACAGGAGCTTTTCAGCGTGCACTTGCTGACTTATCGGGTATTCCTCAGTCATCACTGAGTTGCGCCATGCCAGCTGTATAAGATGATACTATCCGCTTGTCATCCAGATATATAAGATTTTCTTACACTGTGGTTGAACTGGGAAGCATCAAAAAGCAATTTGCAGCAATATCAGGTTTTGCAAATGTAATCGGAACAGTCAACTGCATGCACATAGCTATTGCAATGGCGCCAGACAAGTTAAATCAGCCAGGGATGAATCACCAAAAGAATGAGCTGGCATTACACCGTATATACAGTAGGTGGAGAACCTATTGAAATGGCAGCTCTGCACAGTTATAGGTGCTTTTTCCAACTAGTGCAACAAGAATCAAGCAGTCCCTTTAAGGATTAAGAGCAGAGAATCGATCCGTTGTGGTACTCGGTGCCAGCGCTCACTATATAAAGGCACATTCAGAGAATGAATTTGCTTATGTAAATAGAAAGCATTTCCACTCTATTAATGTGCTACTCTATAGTGCAGAAAATTTGTGTTGCATTGTGCAAGCTTGTAGTATGCTTCATAATGTGGCACACAGTCATGGCTTGAACCTGACCCACCAAATGATCACCCAAATCGGACAGTGTTACAACTTCATTTGAATGTGATTAGTAAAATCAGGTAATCGGATGACGCATTTATTTTTTAACCAGTTAATTTAGTTTTTGGTTAATATAACATAGTAAAACTCTTATATTCCTGAATTCATTGCCCACATCTTTTACAGCTTCTGCTATTGCCTTTTGTGACTCAGAACAGTGTCCTTCTGCGACACCCAGATGGTCACCCAGACGTTTCAGAGGCAGAGGTGTATGTGTAACCAAAGATGTGCCTGGCACAGCAGCACAATCACTGACCATTGCACGGGGGTCAGCTTTTATAATGTCTGAAATGCAATAAAAAGACGGTAGGCTGTGACTCGCCTTTCCATGTCGGCCACTTTGTGACTTTCTAAACTTGAATTTTCGAGTGTCTTCTCCACTTTTGTTGCTTATACTATTGCGTAAGCCAACAAATAGATTTTCCTTGCCTCCACCTCATATTCGCTGAAATTCTTTTTTTTCCATGTGCTTTTGCCATTGTCTTTTAACCAAACACTAAATGGAGGTGATATTTATATTTATTCATATTAAACTGTGCAAAATACTAGGAGGAATTGGGGTGGGACAGCAGGCGGGTGCACATACGTTACATTTCAATGCTGAATGGGATTTAAGGAGTGAATGTTGGCTTACACATGGTTTTGTGCATCTGGATTTTTTGTGCGTATGCACATTTCCACTTTTGTCTGTACGCCATGTTTTAGTGTGATTTCTATGCACAGTATTATACATGAGGCCCCTAATCTGCAATAGAAATAAAATCTTGCTGTACTTTTTTGTGCCCCAGGAAATACAAATTATTGTCAATATAGTAATAATCCAATTGTCCATCAATCACTCAGAATACTGTATGGGACCTGTGCAGGAAGCACTTGTCTGTACCTGTACATGATAATCGCCTTTCTCTACCTTTTTAAACCTACACAGTACTTAATATTTGGAAAACGGCCAGGATTAAAACACTTAGAGGACTGTATATAGATGATGTCTTTGTATCTTATGAACAGTTGCTCTTCAATTTAACTTCCCTCCACACAATTTTTCCACTATTTTTAAATCAGAAACTTTGCTAAAAGGAACCTGCCCAATTTTGCTCTTCTCCCACCTCTTTCTATTCCAGAAGAAATATCGATCAGTCACTCAGACAGCATCACCATAATATATAAAAACATTTTGAAATCCCTTTCTTTCAAAGATCCCAGTATATGGTGGGGTAAGGATCTTTCACTTAACTCTCTGAAAATGAGTGGGAGGCAGCCATGCATAGAATACAGTATGTGCAAAGCACTCTCTTATTCAACTTAAAATCTTTTGTCAACACACATTTATCTCATTTAAAACTGTCCAAAATGTGTAAAGGCAAAGATCCAACATATAAGCATTGCAGTTTAGCACCAGCCACACTGGGCCACATGTTTTGGATGTGCACCAAATTCACATCATTCTGGACAAAAATCGTTGAATGTCTATCAGACAGCCTTGGTGTCACATTCACTCCTAACCCATTAACAGCTGTGTTTGGTGTACTCCCAGATGGACTTAAGGTAGAGAAGGACAAATTGATTGTCTTGCTCAAATGGAAGAATCCCAACCCACCTTTTGTAAGCCGGTGGATAACTGATGTTCTGTATTTTTACAAATTGGAAAAAATCTAATTCTTGCTTAGAGGATCTGTTCACAACTTTTTTTTTTTAATTTGGCAGAAATTAATTAATAAAATTAGATATCAGGGGAACAAGACATTCTCCCTTCATTGCTTTTTTTTTCTTTTTCTTTTCCTAAAAATTTCTGCCCATGCTGCACGCTCTCCTCTCTTTCTCTTTGGCTGGGGTTGAATTCTGTTTTGTTGGTTTTGTCTCTTTTTGATTCTGTTTTGTCATTTTAACTTTCTATTTTTTTTTCTTCTTTTTCTAAAGTGATTTGTTGTAGATGTTCAGGTTGATTCTATGGAATGTTATTTTCTTCAAATAAGAAAAAATATATGTTAAATGGACGATACATTATGACAGTTGCATCTTTTTCCTGTAAATCCTACAATTAAATTTGTATAAGAAATTATAAAAATATATAATAATTTATGTTTTGTTGTTGCTTGAGGCCTTTCATTTTCTTGCTAGCACAGCTATAGTGTAGATGCAAATACCAATTATACAGGTTGCACTGTATGTGCCCAATGATATAACTGGTTCAATAGTGCAATATAGTAGAGTTCTTGTGTAATAAAGGTAAGAGGAATTGAATAACTGAATTGTCAAAATAGAACAAGGAACTATATTTATCTTGATTGTCGCAAATTTTGTGGATGGGTGTGTTAAATGTAAGCACAGCTTTCAGTTTGAAAAACTTGATAGACGAAGGATTTTGTCAAATTTTGGAAATGTAAATGTTAATGTTAGATAGCCAGAGCTGATCATTGACAAGTGGGAATGTATGAAGGTTTCTAACCTTACACTCACTTTTGGAGCAGTATAGAAAAGAATTTACATGTTCTATAGCAGTGTTCTAGCCTCAATATTTAATGTAATAAAAATGTTTTAAATCTTTTTAGGTGGAGCCCATGGTGGTGCCACAGATTGACCTAACACCAACGTTGGCACTTCTGCTTGGTATTCCAATTCCTTATAGTAGCATTGGAAAGGTGATGGTTCAACTCATCCCATCAGGAGACCTCCTCAATCATAATGCACAGGAGCTTGAACAGGCTGAAGCTCTCTTCATTAATGCTAAGCAGGTATTAAAAATGGGGTTCCATTATTATGGCATGTCCTATTATGAATTGATGTAACATATGAATGTTAAATATCAGCAACTTTTAAAATGTTAATTAAAGGATTTCTGTTATTGGTACTTTATAGAAGGATTTTCCGTTATTTTAAAGATAGTTTTTATTATCAAGTTGAAAAGAAAAATGTTTTTACAGAAGGTTGGGGGCAGAATTGGCACTCCAGCCACCATAAAAAAAAAACCTCACACTGTTCCACTACATCTAAACTAGTGTGGTTCTGAGGTATCACCCGTTGCATGGCTGCACTCGGGTCCTAATCTGGATCCTGAGTTGGTTTGTTGTGTGGTGGGTGCGGCAATGCACTGTATCAGTGCGTGCTCCTAACCTCTCTCTCTCTCTCTCTCTCTCGTATAATATCAATATGGTATACTATAATTTTGTATTTTAGTTGAATATTTCAATTTATTTTAGATATTATGTGATTCACTGAGTATGAGTTTAAAGTGCTTACAAAGGTTTATAAATATAATACAGCAGGCAATAGTTATCTGCTAAATCATTCAAAATTTACATAAGACACATTTGAGGTGAGACACAAAAATAACCGGACTGTGCTTGGGGCTTTCCTGGAAAACCGGACATGAATCATAGAACTATATCCCCTCCTACATGCCCTCTCAAACTGCCAACCGGCTAGGGATATCCTGTGAATAGCACAGTCAGTATTTGCACAACAATAGCTACACGAGTTGCCGTGATAATGTTGGATGAAAGATTCGAACAGCGAATCAACATCAAATTTCTTGCAAATTTTCTCATTTTCCTTAAAGGAGTTTTTGACTGACAAAAACATTCCTGTCCTCAACCATCCTCCCTATCGCCCGATTTAGCTTCTTGTGATTTTTACTTGGTCCCAAAAATCAAAAGTGACCTGAAGGGAACACATTTTTCTTCAATGGATGAAGTGAAGACAAAAACAGCAAGCCTGTTGAAGAGCCTCAAGCAAGAAGACTTCCAGCACTGTTTCAATCATTGTAAGATACGTATGAAGTGTTGTAGAGATTGGGAGGGGGAGTTTATAGAAGGTTACAATGTTTAGAATACTGTAATTCATCAATAAATATTTTTGACCAATCCAGTTATTTTTGTGTCTCACCTAGTACATTAGGCACATACTGTATGAAAGTCGTTAACCAATACTGCAAAGATCAATGTCTTAAGACTTCAATTACATTATAACTAACTAGTAGACATTCCAGCTATCAAAAGACATACTCAGTTAATGGCAGGTGGAAAACATAAACATTTGTTAAAAAAAAGTTCCTGAAGAAAGTAAACCTCTTGGGTGGGTCCAAAATCATCTGAAACCAGCAGAGTCACAGTTTTGTTGACTTAAGCCACTTGACCACTGTCCCCTTTTAAAGTATACAATTCTGTAATGATTAAACAAGCCAAAGTCTATAATGGTAGTACAATTTAATAGTCTGCTGCTGTGTCAGTAACTATCAATTATTCCCCATTAGTCTGTTATAGTAGTAATATATAGTTATAGTAGTTATCTGGCTAGGAATAGTTGCTTAGTCAATTTAGCATTGACAACAAATGCTATTCCAGAATAAAGAGACAAAAAGCAAAGGGTAACAGATGCTAACAGTTACTGATTTTTGTATGTATAAAAAAATCATTCTTATTTAGTAGAATGTTGTGGTCAATCATGGAGGCAGCTTTGGTTCAGTGTATCAGCCACTAATATCATTAATGTTTCCTCTTTTGGAAAGATTATTGACAATAATGTTTTTGTGCTGTAATTTTTCAGCTCTATTGTAGTGTTACATTGAAAACAGACTGAAGGAGTTTAACCTTTTCCGTAATATGAATGAAGTGTTTAAAATTTTAAAAGGAATTAGTATAGTGCAGTGTTTTTCATCCGGTGTGCTGCGGCAGAGTGGTGCAACATGAAAGCTACCGAGGGGTACCATGGAAATAATAGTATAGTTCACCTGGGTCTGAACCTGAGAGGTACAAGCTCCACAGGTAGTTGAGATCTGTCAAAGGAGGGCAAGTGTCACTGTGTTGCAGACATGTCTCCTGGCTGCTAGTGTCCACCTGCCTGGGTGTGTTGTTGCCAGTGAGTCTCTCAGGACCAATGGATAGTGGACATACAAGTTACCTCTGAGGCAAGGGACGAAGCAGCTGGGAGATGCTAGAAAGTGGTCACTAAGTGCCATGCCTGTGAACGCTGATCAGAGCTACTTCTGGGGTAGTCCCACCCTTTTGGACAGTTAAGCATGTGCATGAGATACAATACCTGTTTGTGGTTAGTAAGATAGTGATGTACCTTTGGATGTTTTTGGTTATAGAAATTGTGCCACCAAATTAAAAAAAAGGTTGGGAAATACTGGTACCAGCTGTTATTGAAAGTAAATTTTGCAACAAGAACATAGCGACACAGCTGTACACTTGTTAAGGGCAGATTTTGTACAAATGTTAAAAAGTTTTTCTTCATGAAAAGAATTTGATTTACCTTTATTCCAAATTGAAATGAATTTGAAAAAAATATTGCTTTATGCAACACAACTGATGTGTGTTTAGTTAGAACTGTGGAAGAATGATTGAGCAAAATGATTAGTTCTAATGATGCAATAATGCAAAAAACCCTTACTGCAATTTCCATTTTTGTCTGTCTGTGTGTGAAACAACTAGGCTCCCTGTGGTCCAATGATGTGGAGTTTATGCTGAAAAGCATCTGTTTGCAGTACTGCTTTCTTTATGAGTGTGTCATTCGATACAATACTTTCCTTTACGAACAGGGACACTGTTGCTTAAGGACTGAGTCTGGACCAGATTCAAGAATGCTGATACCAAGATTGGCAGCAGCATTCTTGAGTTTGTTTTATACTAATGCTATTTACTGTATTAATACATTTAATATGTTTATATACCTGTATAATTGAACTATTAGCTGTTGTTTATATTAACTACTTAATCTTGCCTTAATGTTAATTAAGTGTTTAATATGTACATGCACATGAAACTTGTTTTCTTAATAGAGCAGAACCCTAATTTAACATTCCAATGTTTAAAACTTTTCGAATTTTTTTTTGAGTGGTATGTTTTGGGGAAAAAAAGTGATGTTTGTGTAATACTTCATTTTCATTTTATAATTACAGGTAGACCTTCACTAATCTGACACCACCGAGACCTGAGGAGTGCCAGATTAGTGAAAATGCCAGATTACAGAAGTATCACATCTAAACAGTAGCTAAACACCTCATCATACCTTTAAAATATTATGTTAACCAGTGCAAGTTGATTAATAAAGGAAACATAAACATTAAATGAAAAATCAAGTAAACCTGTATTGAAAATATACAAAAAAATAAAAAATAAAAAATGGTACAATACCAGCATTTTGGTATCTTCAGTACCAGAAGTAAACATCATGTTTTCCCTAAGTCACCCCACCAAACAATCCACCAAGACTCCAACCCTTTATTGCTTCGGCATGCTTTGACATAATATCAAAGGCTATAATAATCAACTATTGATTTTGTCAAAATCATGCTCTTCTATCAAGTAGTTTAGTGGGAAAATCTAGACTTGATGTTATTTTGGACAACCTAGGAGAATAGGATGGATGATGTTGTTGGGGTGAACGGCCTACTCTCATCATAATTATTTTAATTTTTTTTCTATTGTACTAATGATAATGTACCTTTAAAAACATAAACAGGTAGGTTATTGTAGACATGATGTAAAATGTTACGTTTAAGTGGTGTATGATATTTTAGATAACAGTTTTTTAAATATAAAGTTAAATGTCTTTTTTATCAAAGATATTAATATGGGTAGTTTTATTTAAAACATAATTTTATTAAAATATTGCTGGAAACAATTCTTAAAACTTATCTTAACTATTTGCAAGCAGCAGTAGCTTCATATGCTAAAGGAATAAACAACTAGTTTTGGATTTTTGATAGCACTTGTGCAGTGTTGATAATTTTTCTTCTGCATATACCGCCCTCCTTCACTCTTTATGAGGGTTAGGTTCCAAGGCAAAATGTGAAATCAATGAATATCTGATGCCATTTTCCAGCCCTGAGACAGAAGTTGCTCCATAAAATTGAGCCAAAGTATTACATGTAACATTCACTCCCAAAGTATTAGCCTTCACCTTAATTAGGCATATTTAAACATCTTTCTTAATTAAAAGTGAAGTAAAAGGAATTAATCAAAGTATACTTTAGTCCTACTTAATAATTACCTAACTTAATATAAAAAAAAGGAATACGGAAATCCTGAATATCTCTTGTGAGGGAGTGAATTCTTCATAATGAAACAACAAATGAGAGGAATGTATGTAGTGTTTGAGGGGGTTTAATAAGCATAATGGAGATTTCAGCATAGGGTTTATAAAGAAGGAAATTAGTAATACTTATATTTATCTTGCCAATATTAATCACTTTCATTTGCCTAAAAAATAAATATTACTTAAAATAAGTACTAAAATAGTAATGTGAATATGTGATTCCGGATATTATCATTTACACAAACTCTTTAAAAATATTTTGTAACAACACACTGTTGAAATCAGATTTTTCACAAAATTGCTATGTCAGGTCTGTGACATTTGCTATTGTGAGATGTATGTTTACATGAATATATGGTGGAGACAATGGGTAGTTATTAACACTTACTAAAGAGAAATATTTAACGGATTTGTCAAACTAATTCAAATTGAAAATGTCAAATTCCTGATTCTATCTAAATGTCTCCCTCCCTTTTCACATTTGTCTCAACTACAGCAGAATCAAATTTTTCAGGTCAAAATTAAGAAGTCATAACAATAATGCAAAAAACCCTTACTGCAATTTCCATTTTTGTCTGTCTGTGTGTGAAACAACTAGGCTCCCAGTGGTCCAATTATGTTACAATTTGGCAAACATATTTTTCAGAAAATTTGTTGGGAATGCTCCCTTTTTTGTTTGGATATCTCAAATTCAGAGTACTGTACAATTTTTTTTTTTTTTAATTTTGCAATTTCAAAATCTCCCATTGAAAAACATTCTGCACAACTTCAATTAATGATCACTTTACTGTTTGGCTTCAGAACCTCAACAAATAACACAAATTTACTGTTCACTGATTCGCTTTCAGCCGTAAAATATGCTGGTTTGGCAGCCTCACTAGCTGCATAACTGTGAGAGTATGTGCTTCAGTTAATGCATTACATTCTTTCTATTGTCCACAAATGGTCACCGTTGGGTGCCGATCTATGAGAATCTTTCTTATGTACTTTCTCCAGTAATACATGAGAACATTTTTTTTTCTGCCTCCACTATAAAGTTAATGATAGTAACATGCAAAAAAATATTTTTGAGTGGAGTATTCCTTTAAAAAGACCATTGATTATTTGTGGCCAAACCAAGTTTCTCCTTTTTCAGCCACTCTGCTTTGCCACTCTGAGTTTCTCCATCTCAATGTGCTTCCAGCTGCATCGTCCTAAGCCTGCACATACACGCTGCTAGCTGTGGCTCACACCATTCACCTGGGGTCAGCGGCAGCACCACCTGCCACACTTTCCTCAGCTCCATGAGCTGATCCAATTCCAGGATACTGCTTGAGGCTCACTAGCAAGCCATGCAACAGTAGTTGCCAAAGCACAGTTTCAGAAAGTTAGACTTTTTAGAATTGTATTATCTCCAAGGAAATCTTTTCTTAAGTGCTGTCTCTGCTCAGTATGCTCTCAGGAGAGTCTTTTATGGTCAGCTTCTCTCAGTAGCCCTTGCCCTTTCCCTTCTGGAAATCCATGGCAACTCAGGCCTGAGCAACAGATGTTACAGTACCATTTAAATTTAATCCTTGAGCAATGGTGTCATTTTTAAGCACTCACCAAATTTTTATTTTGGAATAATCATTTGGGACAGCTCATCTTTTCACCACTGAGGGATGCCAAAGTATAAAAATGTTCATTACAGTCAGAGAATGTGGTGCAAAGTGTGAACAAATTGTGTATTTTTTTATTTCTGTGCTCATTCTATAATGAGATAAAACTAGAAATAACAAAAGCCATTTTCCCATAAAACACAAGCATGATTTCTCTCACATTACTAAATTAATATATGTGTGATTATAACAGGCACAATTTCCGCTTATCCTACTTTGATATTCAATCACTGAATAGCAAACTTTAAAAAAAAAAAAAAAAACATTAAAGGCATACTTACTTACTATATTAATTTCTTGTGATATTCGTAATAAATTTTTGTACATTTACTGCTATGGAAAAACATTTCAAGTCCCAGACTGGGTAATTGCATAGAGTTTTCACATTCTCATTGTTTCTGCATGGGTTCTCCTGGCATTCCAGTTTCCTTTATATCTCAAACAAGTAGTACTATCAACAAAACTTCCGCAAATGTCTTTTTCTTTATTCTTTCTTGAATGCGAAGTGGGGGTTGTGGATAAGGACCTGTGCTGTTCTCTGGAAGGTTGCTGGTTCAAATCCCATTACTGCCAGAAGGGATCCTACTCCATTGGGTCCGTACTCCGTAAGCCCTTTAACTGACAATTGCTCCGGGGCTTTGTATAATGGCTACCCCTGTGCGCTGACCTTCTAAGTTGTTATATGTGAATCATCGCCAAGATTTTCATAAAATTTATTCATAATTAAATTTTTAGGTACATTTGTGTATAGTGTTTGAGGCACCTATTGTGAAAGTTTGTTTTTCTGTCTGCATGAAGCAACTCTGCTCCCTATGGATCAATATTACTCTAGTCTTAACATATTAATGCTATTGCAAAAATTAAGCCAGTGTGGGTAGTTAGAAAACTTGTTAATTTGAATGAAACAGTGTAAACTGTTCATATCATTATTACTTTAATTATAAGCCTGGCATCAGGGATCATTGTTGTAAATGTTAGTATATTAATATATTGTATCTCAATCCATAAATTTGAATTATGCAACTAAGAGCACCAATGGAAGGAATTGCGGGATACTGTAAATAATGCTTTTGATGGGAAATCGTAATCATAAAGTAGTGCTGATCTAATGCGAACAATTTTCACTCTGAATGACTTGATCAGGGATTAGTAAATTGACTGATTTAAAAAAGCAAATAAATGTTTTTTAGTGCCGTCTTTGTAAGCTTTATGGTAATTTTGTCACAGTGCTTCTTTTAACAGTTTATTATAGTACTTGAGAAAGCACATATGTAGTTTTATTTCAAGAATCTCCTATAAACAAAGAGGAGCCAGGCAGACTTAATGAGACAGAGAGAGAGAGAGACACACACGCACACACACAAGTCCAGAATAATGGCTTTTACATTATAGAAAGTTTAATAATAAATTGACAAAAGGGAATGTTGAAGAGTCATACTGGGCATTGAGAGGAATTCCAGACGTGTTGTCCTGCTGAACCTAGAGTGGAAGCAAAGGAGCCCAACAGATAGAGACCCTTGTTTTTGGCAGAAATTACAAGAGAAGCTGCTTTAAATGAATTTAATCCTTTTCATTTTGTCCTTTAGCTTAAACAGAAACTACTTGTCTGAGTGTGGACAGTGAGCAATTGTTTAGTACATTAACTCACATTTTGAATTAGACAAAACATACTGTATATAAAGAAGAGATTGCCTTTACTACTTATATAATAATAGGCTTATTGACTAACCAAATTTGTTGATTTTATTTATAATCTTGTTAAGCATGTTAACCTTGTATCTTCTTGATAAAAATAATTATATGAACATTTTATTAGAATTGTGCCATGTAATTATAGCAAGTTTTTTTAATTTTTTTTACTTTACTTTTACCTTCTGGGCACTACGCAAACAGTAGCCACTTAGAGAAGCTCTGTATTTCTCACTGTTTTTCTTTCTGAGCTTAGAAATAAGTTTCTTAACTTATTTACTTGTCACTAGGCTTATTTAAATTTAGAATTGATTTGGCTTTTGATTTGTCATTAATAGTAGCCAATAGAAATCAGATAAATAGATTTTAAATGGATCTTAAACTTAAAGACAAATGTCAATACATGCAAACCCAGGCACTGGCTTATCTTAACTGCACTGCAAAGGGGCTGTGAACTAGATGGAGTTGTGATGAGGACCCAAAATCTGACTTATGTTTGCAACTCCTGGAGACTTAAGACTTCTTTTTCTTCTTCTTTCGGCTGCTCCTGTTAGGGGTCACCACAGCAGATCATCTTCTTCCATATCTTTTTGTCCTCTGCATCTTGTTCTGTTACACCCATCACCTTCATGTCCTCTCTCACCACATCCATACACTTTCTCTTAGGCCTTCCTTTTTTTCTCTTGCCTGGCAGCTCTATCCTTAGCATCCTTATAACAATATACTCTGTATCTCTCCTCTGCACATGTCCAAACCAGCGCAATCTCGCCTCTCTGTCTTTGTCTCCCAACCAGCCAACTTAAGCTGATCTAATGTACTCATTTCTAATCCTATCCATCCTTGTCACACCCAATGCAAATCTTAACTACTTTACCTCTGTTACCTCCAGCTTTGTCTCCTGCTTTCTGGTCAGTGCACCGCCTCCAACCCGTATAACATAGCTGGTCTCACTACCGTCCTGTAGACCTTCCCCTTCACTCTTGCTGATATCCGTCTGTCACAAATTACTCCTGACACTCTTCTCCACCCATTCCACCCTGCCTGCACTCTCTTTTTCACCTCTCTTCCACAATCCCCGTTACTCTGTACTATTGATCCCAAGTATTTAAACCCATCCACCTTCATCTTTACTCCTTGCTTCCTCGCTATTCCACTGACCTCCCTCTCATTTACACACATGTATTCTGTCAAGTACATATCTCCACCTCTCCAGGGTCTCATCAACCTGCTCCCTAGTCTCACTACAGATCACAATGTCATCAGCAAATATCATAGTCCATGGGAACTCCTGTCTTATCTCTTCTGTCAACTTGTCCATCACCATTGCAAATAAGAAAGGGTTCAGAGCCGATCCCTGATGTAATCCCACCTCCACCTTGAATGCATCTGTCACTCCTACTGCAGACATCACCACGGTCACACTTCCCTCATACATACCCTGTACAACTCTTACATACTTCTCTGCCACTCCCGACTTCCTCATACAATACCACAACTCCTCTTGAGGCACCCTGTCATATGCTTTCTCCAGGTTCACAAAGACACAATGCAACTTCTTCTGGCCTTTTCTATACTTCTCCATCAACACCCTCAGAGCAAACATAGCATCTGTGGTGCTCTTTCTTGGCATGAAACCATACTGCTGCTCACTATTCATCACCTTGCTTCTTAACCTAACTTCCACTACTCTTTTCCATAACTTCATGTTGTGGCTCATCAATTCTATCCCCCTGTAGTTACTACAATCCTCCACATCCCCCTTATTATTAAATATCGACACCAGTACACGTCTACTCCACTCCTCAGCCATCTTTTCACTTTCCAAGATTCCATTAAACAATCTGGTTAAAAACTCCACTGCCATCTCTTCTAAACACCTCCATGCTTCCACAGGAATGTCATCTGGACCAACGGCTTTTCCATTCTTCATCCTCTTCATAGCTGTCCTTACTTCCTCCTTGCTAATGTGTTGTACTTCCTGATTCACTATCTCCAGATCATCCAACCTCTTCTCTTTCTCGTTCTCTTCATTCATCAGTCTCTTAAAGTACTCTTTCCATATGCTCAAAATACTCTCCTTGCTTGTGAGTACGTGTCCATCATTATCCTTTATGACTGTAACCTGCTGAACATCTTTCCCAGCTCGGTCCCTTTGTCTAGCCAATCGGTACAGCTCCTTTTCTCCCTCCTTAGTGTCCAACCTCTCATATAACTCATCATATGCCTTTTCTTTAGCCTCATCGCCTCTCTCTTCACCTTGTGCCTTATCTCCTTGTACTCTTGTCTACTTTCTGCATCTCTCTGACAATCACACTTTTTCTTTGCCATCCTCTTCCTCTGTATACCCTCCTGTACTTCCCCATTCCACCACTTCTGAAAACTTAAGAGACATAAAGTTAACTTAACTTCTGGAAACTTAAGACACATTGAGTAAATAAAAGCAGAGTGTATTAAATAGTCCCATAATTAGCTACTTGTCCTGTGATGGCAAGTGCCTAAGCAGCTCAGTTTTACTTTACCACAGGAGCTGAATGTACACAGATAGAGAGGGCAACATGCTGATGTGAGAGTAAAAGCAAAGTGAAAAGGTTTTAGAACTGGTATTGTAATGGGAAAGTTTTGATTGCTGTGAAATAAGATGGATGAACTGTATGTGCTTATAGCAGGTCATGGCACATACAAGTAGAGTGGTATTTTGTGCTTTATGGAGATCTGGCTTAAACCTAAAATACCTGACACTATTTTAATATTGGGTGATTTTCATCTTATTCAAGCATACAGAAACCCAGAGCGATGTGAAAAAAAGACAGGGGAACCTATCATTTATATGAATGAGCAATCGTGTGAATGTGGACATATAACAGTTTAAACTAGTTTATAATTCAGACATTGAAATTCTGGCTTTTAGAATTCATTCACATTATTTGCCCAAGGAGATTGCTTACATCATCCTTATTAATGTTTATATTCCTCTCTTTGTAAACTGGGGACTTAGCAACAAAAATAATTCATTCCCTTACCAACAACTTTAATGATGACTGACTCTAACCCTGTAGTTACAATATGTGGTGATATCAACTATATGACTTTGGAAGGAATTTTAACAAATTTCTATTATTTTGTGACTTCTTCCATCTGAGGAAATAACAAGCTGGATGTGCTGTATTCAAATGTTAAAATTTCCTTTACATGTAAACTACTAGCAGCCTTTAAGCAAATCTGACTACAACCTGATTCATCTTATTCTCAGCAGCAAGGCTGTTATTAGACAGAGTGTGCTAATGATAAATCTGCATGAAGGAAAGGAAACTTACACATCTAAAATAGAAAATAAACTCACTCAAAACAACATGAAGGATGTCTGGAATGGGCTGGGTATAATTACTGGACTCATGCAATCCGTGACTCCGGTGCGAGAAGGGGATATGGACAAACCTAACACCCTGAATCAATTTTTTTTATTAGATTGTCCCTTCCACTCCCACCTTTGTCTAATAACGAGTCTTCCCACACCATCCCTACTGCATCAACAACTACTACCATGTCCACTGGAATGGCCAGTGATTAGTCCACCTCTGACCATCATTGTTGGATATCAGTAACTGAAGACCAAATAAGGAGACAAGTGAGAAACCTACACACAGTAAAAGTTGCTGATTATCTTTGTGATGTTCCCTGACACTTGTTCAGTCTGTCTGTAAGGCTTCAGTGAAAAATATCCTTCATTGACCTTTTTGAAAACAAGCAGGCAGCTCTTCACCTTATCACTACAATCCAGTAGCACTTATGTCTCACATCATGAAGACCTTTGAGAGATGGTCCTGGACTATCTGAGTCCTCTTGTGGTACTCCAACGAGATGAAATTTCGTTTACCTCTAGAAACAAAGGAAGCTTAAAATTTTATATAGTAAATCTGAATTTTCATGCTGCAATTCAGCCATTATCTCCTGCCTTCTGTTGCAGTTGCTCTATAGAAGTTCAGTGTGTGGTTTATTTTTCTTGTTGATGCTTTTTCTTGCATTTTACATCCGGAGTAAACTAAGTACATACATACATTTTCATACCTGCTTATTCCAGTACTGAGTTATTGTGTGTAGGGACAATGCCTTTTCTGGTAGCGCTGGGCACAGGACAAGAATCAAGCAGCCCTGAGCACAGAGGTAGTCATACATACACATACACTTAAACCAGTGTTTCTCAGCCACATTTGAGACATAGGAGGCTGGTAGCGGCTTGCGAACATTTGTGAGACTTGTTCACAGTCTAATCTGGAAGATGTTTTATTCACTTTCTAATTGTACTTCCTTCAACCTATGTGACACCTCGGCTGCCATTCAATTTTATTTCACATTTACCGTGGTGTTTCTTCATTCCCGGGGGGTGGATTGGTGGGGAGGAGCTGGTATGAAGCGAGGATTATTATAATCAGGATTAAAAAAAAAAAAAACTCTATGGCACTGTCTATCCCTTCATGGGGGTGGGGGGTGGTGTTGGGAATGGGGTATTTAGTGAAGAACTCACGAGCTGAAGCTGTTTTTTCTTTTTTCTTTTTTTTTTTCCCTAACCCCCCCACCTTCTCTTTCTCTTTCTCATATGCTTGCAATGCGAGAGGCATGTTACAGTGACATTTGACCATTTGGGCAATTCAGGTCCTCATGTGAAAGTTTAATGGGAACAAGTACAGTATAAGAATTGCTTATCAGTACACTAAGAAACATTGCCTGTATTCCAAGTTTAAATTTAAAGAGCACTGCCAAGAAAACTAGCATAGGCAGAATATAGGTAGTGGTTAATGTTTGTGTAGCACAAATCCAGCATTTTCTCTCCTCCTGTGTTATGTGTTGCATATTGTTCTTATGTTAGAAACATGGAGCTAAGTGAGCTGGAAATAAAATCACCCGAGATGAATTTGAGTGTGTCAGGGTAGTCGTTTTCTAGTTTCTCAGTACACTGATAAATTATCTGTAAGGCACAAGCTATGTTTGCTGTTGGAGGTATATACACTACCACCATATAGATTTGTTCAGACTCATGTGACAGATAACTGTGGTACATGGAGATGCACAGCAGATCAGTATCTCCTGAACTCATTTTACATTCTATTCACATAACTGTACACCATCCCTGATAAATACAGAAGTACAGCCCTCTACAGGTAAATTTATCTGTTGCCACCTGATCTCTGTCTACAAAAACTAGTCACTGAAAGATGTTTAATTGAAGGATTTAATTCAATACATCCTCAGATAAGCATGTCTCCGCGAATAACAAGATGCTGGTGCCTATATGTTCTTAACTGTGCGCTTGTCGATTTTACTTCTCAAAGACTTTAAGTTGGCAAGTAAAATAGTAGTGTGTGGGGACCTTTTTTTGTAGCAGGCATCTCCACCACCACTGTCAATTCTGATACACAGATTTCAGTACTTCATTTGGTATTTCTACTGTATGTCTAAATCACTCAGATCAAATTGTTGTTTTATAAATAACAGTCCAGGATGTGAATATGTAATCATTTTGATGAATCCATTCTGTTACTAATAAAATAAACAATTAAAAATACAATTTTTTAAAATTCACTGAAATATTTCAGATAAGGTGAAAGATGATCCAAAGAAATTCTTTCAGTATTTTAGAAGTAAAAAAACAGTCAAGGAGTAGGTGAAGTGTATCAGGAATAGTAATGAGCAATTAAAATATGTGGAAAGTGGAAGTGGATAACCTCTCAGTAGTAATAGGGGATACTAAGGAGGTACTAAATAGGTACTAAATAATTTGGAAATTGTAGAGGGACAAGTACCCTTTATTAAAGGCTGAATTGCAACAGATCACCTGATAAGATCAGCAGCACATGACAAGAAAGGGAGTTTTAGGAAACCGTCAGCACATTTGTGGCAGATGAAATTTAATTTAAGTAAGTGTAATTTATTACACATTGGGAGTAAAATAGTGAACTTGTCACTATCAACCTCCAGGTAGTGTTCAGACATAATTAATATAGATAACATAATTTTAGACTGTACAGCAAGATGTGTGAATTACAAGTCAACAGAGAATATGCTTAAGCTTTATAATGCACTGGCGAGGCCTTACCTGGAGTACTGAGTGCAGTTTTGGTCTATGGGCTATAAAAAAGACAATGCAGAACTAGGAAAAGTCCAGGAAATAGTAACTAAGCTGATTCCAGGACTGCAGGGTATGAATTATGAGGAAAGATTGAATGAGTTGAACCTTTTAAGTTTAATAAAGTGGACATTAAGAGGTGACATGACTGAAGTGTTTAATATTATAAACTGAATTTGTACAGTAGATCAATACTGTTACTTTAAAGGAGTTCAACAAGAACATTGTACAAATGTTAAGTTTTTCATCACACAGAGAACTATAGACACAGTTTTCAAGCAGTGTGGTGGGCAACAGAACTGTAGGAGCATTAAAAAAACTCACTTTGGTTTTGAAAAGATTAGATGGAAAGGATTGACGAGCTTTGTTGTCCTTAATTGCCTGTTCTCGTCAAATGTTTTTCAAATATTCTAATGTGTTTCATTCAGAGTGAGGTGTGCCCCTCTAAAATATATATGGTCAATGTTGGCCAATTATGTTTTTTTTTTTTACTGAATTTATTAAAAACATGTAACATTTTATACAATCAAGTCAAACTTAACAAAACTAAATTCAGATCAGCCCCCACCCATGAGAAAGAGAGGAAGGCCAACAGCCAGAGTAAAAATATTGAGAGTAGTAAAGAGAGAAAGAAGTCATTTCCCCCAATATAAATACTTATTGTAAAATATTATTGACTAGCAAAATACCTGCACTTCGCAGCGGAGAAGTAGTGTGTTAAAGAAGTTATGAAAAAGAAAAGGAAACATTTTAAAAATAATGTAATATGATTGTCAATATAATTGTTTTGTGACTGTTATGAGTGTTGCTGTCATCAAGGATTTCATTATCATTATTTCTTTCAATCAGGTTCGTATTTGGAGGATGTGTTGTGTTCAAGTTATATTCCGTGTTTGTCAACCGTTGTAAAGATAACAGGTTTCATTCATCGAAGTGTTCACTACCCAAATTGGTACTCGTGAATCTAAGATGTTTAACAGGCATTCCCGGTATTAAGTTGTGGATCTGCCTGCAAATATTTACTGGCAGCGTGTCTATGAACTTAATTTAAACTTAAGCTTTACACCTTGCTTTCCTATTGATATGTCTACAAAGGTTTGTTCAGATTCAGAGGGTTGTTCCTTTCTTACTGCATCAATAAACAGCTTGTCTTCCTCTTTATCTGAGACATCACACACTGCATGCACGGGTTTACCTTTTCCAGTCCTGCAAACTTTAGCGAAGTGGTTCAATTTACCACATTTTTTACACTGTCTTCCTTTAGCTGGACATTGACTTTTTCCACCGTGTGCTTTGTTTCCGCAGTAGCTGCACTTATGAATATGCTTGTATGCATCACACGCTTTATATTCTTTTGCTGCCTTCTCAATTGTGTAATGTGTTTTTTGTTCAGCACTCTTTGGAGCTCTTGCTTTTTGTCTGCGTACTGCGTTCACAGTCAGTTCATATGAGCTGCTCAGATTACATGCATCGAAGGTTCTCAGTTGTGCTTGTGCTATCTCGTGCAATCTTGCGATCTCCACGGCTTTATTTAATGTTAGCTCAGACCCAGCACTTAAAGTATCTCTCGCACTTTTGCTGAGTTTGTGCCAAACACTATTCTATCCCTGACCATCTCATCTTTGTTTGCATAAACACAGTCCTTCGCCAGCAATTTTAACTCTGTTTCAAAGTGAACAAAAGTCTCGTTTATACCTTGCGTCTTCTCACTAAACTTGTATCTCGTGAATATCGTATTCGTCTTAGGCATGACAAACGCCTCGTAGCGGCAGCGTGTCTATTTGATTGCTGCTGACAGACGGCCTCATATGGGCAGGCACTCAATTACATGGGAGACGTGGGTATGGGGGATGCAATATAAGCATGCAGCCAACTACATGGGAGGCGTGGTGATGGGGGACACAACTCCGTCTCACACGGCGACCGAGCTGCAGGCTATGGCCGTATATATGTACGTAAGTAGGATTCAGTTATCACTGTTATGCATAGAATTTTAAAATGAAACCTGCTTAACTTTTCTAAGTAAGCTGTAAGGAATGAGCCTGCCAAATTTCAGCCTTCTACCTACACGAGAAGTTGGAGAATTAGTGATCAGTCAGTCAGTCAGTGAGGGCTTTGCCTTTTATTAGTATAGATTAGATCCTGCAGGATTTAAAAAAAAAAAAAAATTAAAAAGATCCTCTGTGAGAATTTGATTTTTTCCATTTTCAAATAGTGTATACTATCAGTTGCCCACTGACTTCAAAGATGTGAGTTAGGACTCTTCCAGTTGAACAAGACCAGTCTATGTGCTAGTAGTGAAGTCAATGCAATTACAGTTTGTTTGTCCTTTTCCACTTCACACCTGTCTTTTGTATTGTAAATGTGGCGATCAAGACAAGCAGCAAGCAGCCTACTATTCCATCCCCCCACCGCCACAGAACGGGCACAAAGTTCTCCCAGCTCAAGCCTTGATTATCTGGGAGTCAGGTACCTAGAGTTGTGTAAGTAAATAATAGATTGTTATTTGGAACACATGCATTTCATGTGTTTTACGTTTCTACAATAATCTGTGTAAACACATCATTAAAACAAATGTTTTTCATATTTTAGTAATACAGTGGACCCTTGACTTACGAACTCAATTCGTTTGCGAGGGCTGGTTGTAACTCAAGTTGGTTGTAAGTCAAAACTATTTTTCCCATAAGAAATAATGGAAATACCCATAATGCACTCCGAACCTCCCACAGCAACACTTACTTAACCTTTTCATAATAAAAAAGAGTTGTATAATGTGCATAATTTACCAAAACACCAATACTTTTTCTAATGTACTATCCAAAAAGTTATAAAAAGTGCCTAGCCTACCAGAAACAACAATTTCATACTGTACTCACCATTTAATTTGACATCTTTGGGCTGTAGGAAGGGAGGAGGAAAAGAATGAAACGGAAGGTGGTTATTGTTTAGAAGGAGCCTCCTTATGCAAATCTTTTCTTTGTAAAATTGTCGAGATGGTGGATTTCGACATGCTATACATATTAGCGAGATCGGTCACACGAACACCACTCTCATATTTCCTTCTTCATTTCGATTGTGATAGCTGTTTCTCAAGTTAATAATGACAGTAGTCAAGCACTCAGTTCAAAGCTGGTCATGTTGTGAACTGCTGTAATAATACACTCCAAAGCAAGCCGGTGCTGACTCAGCCTGATGACATCATCCTGTGCTGCGCCAGCCCGCTAGCTAACGTCCCTTAACAATCGCTTTCTTTACCTTCGTTACCTTCTCTTCCTTCCTTGGTTGCCATGGTCTTAATGAATTTTATATATATATATATAGATATATAGATATATATATAGATATCTATATATATATATATATAGATATATATATATATAGATATATATATATATATATATAGATATATATATATAGATAAATCACTGCACTGACTGAAATTACGTCCACAAACACATGTATCTGGGCTCCGACTGATGCTTACGAACGTTCTCAGCTGTTTGTTTACAATTGCACAAGCGGCTACATGTGACCGCATTTGGGTCGTAACGCAAGATGCTGGTCGTAAATCAAAACAAAAATTTTGGTCGTAAATCAAGTTGTTCGCATGTCAGGCCGGTCGTATATCAAGGGTCGACTGTAAATGACAAAATGTAGACCTAAACCATATAATGTGTGAAGCCTGAAGTCCAAAGATCAAATAAACACTTTCACAAAGGGTACAAGAATGATACAACATATTCCATGACGCAGCAGTAAGAAATGTTGACTTGTAATCAAGAGTCCCCCCTGTTCGATCCTGACTGCCTTGTAAATTTACCATTTTTAATAGTGAGCTGCTCTTGTTGTTAATATTATACAATAAAAACATACATTTGATTTGGGTCTGTCACAGCCAGTGTAAATTATTAGTACTTGTAAAGGTTAGATTTTTTTTTTCACTTTAATTGTCTCAGTCACGATTACAATACATACTACCTCCCTAGGGATCTGACGCTTGTTTCTTTTTATCTGAAACTGGGAGTAATTGTAGATGTGAGTGATGTTTTGAGACAATGGAACTGGAAATTCTCTGATTTGGATGGATAAAAGTTGACACACAAACGCTGGTGAATCTGCCTTCTTCCTGTCTCACTGTCACTTGAATTTTTTTTTTTTAGATAGATAGATAGATTCTTTATTAATCACAAGGGGAAATTCACATAATCCAGCAGCAGTATACTGATACAAAGAAACAATATTAATATTAAATTAAATAGTAATAAAAATGAAAAAAATTAAAATAAAATTAATGTTAGCATTTACTCCCGCGGGTGGAATTGAAGAGTCGCATAGTGTGGGGGAGGAACGGTCTCCTCAGTCTATTCAGTTTTATTGAGTGTTCCTGCTTACACTGAATTAGTATGCACCTTATGGTCCATGATGTCAAAGCCACACTGACAAAAAACAGAGACATAGGTATGTATATATGATATTTGGAATTATTCATTTTATGACCTGTGTAGTACATCTCAGAAAACATTGTGGCACTGATGCAACATTATTCATATCATTCATATTCGTTCGCATACCATCTTGTGGTTGTAATCAGTGACCACGTTTTTTTTTTTTTTTTTTCGATCTTGGACCTCCACATTTTGGTGCATGGTGGTGTTTCTTTTGTACTCTAGGACGTGCAGATAAAGAATAGTACAGAGAGGTCAGTTCTGCACAATATACAATCATCAAATTCAAATGTTAACAGTTCCCACACATCCAAGGGCCATCCTTCCTACATGTATGACATGTGTACCTGCTACAATGTACACACTTCTCTCTATGCTATGGTTTCAATTACATTGAAGGGACACCTGACACTGACTGAGTTTGCTTTCCTGGGGGAAGTGGCTGTCTTGGAACAGAAGCTTGTTGATGTTACATCCTCCTTTTTCCATCATCTTTCCTTATAAGAACCAACAATGAAGTTCCTCTGCAAGGTGAGCAAAGAACACTCTTCTTTTATCAGTTGACCTGTATATGCCTTGAACAGTACATGTGCATTGATCACCACCAGCTCAAGCAACCGGCCACCTGCATGCTCCTGCTCACACTGAATGAGCTCACACCTTCTGGTGCATAATGTCACCGCAGCACAGGAGGAAGAAAGATTGAGACAAATATATGTGAATTTTGAAGAAATCATTGTATGACCTGAATAGTACCAGTCAGAAAACATTGTTGCACTAATGCAATATTATTTGAAAACTAACAGCGTCAGATCTGGTGTAAATATATGGTACTTGTAAAAGTTAGCTTTTTTTCAGTTTTATTCTGTCAGTCACGTTCACACCCTCCCCCACCCTCTCCCGATCTGACCTTAACTAACAGCGTCAGCATAAATTTTGTGTTTGTGAAAAATTGAGTTGATGGGAGAGTAAATTTTGAGTGTAATTGTTCATAGGATGCGAATGCATCATTTATAATGTGAAATAAATAGCCTCAACACACAAAAAAGGTTTGGGGCAGCTACCCGTATACTTGAAGCCTTGCTGCAAAAAGGCAAAATAAGTTGCATAAATGTGTACAGAGTTGAATCCAAAATAGAACTGAAGTTGCAGAGAAAGTTGTCTTGTATTTGAGGCTGGCAGGTTGAAGTGATGTCATTGAAGCCCGGAATCGGAAATGACGTCCGCAGGGCCTAACCAGAAGTTATGTTTTTGAAGCTGGAACTGGAGGTGATGACCTCAGGGCTGGAACCAGAAGTGATGTTCTTGGGGCCGGAATTGGAAGTGATGTCATCAGGCCTGAATCAGACAGAATTTCCCGTGTCTGGTCTGCAGAGATAAAATAGGAAAAATTTAATGCACCCCGCCACCCCCTGGCCTGGCATGGAATTACCTTATTTTAGTCCATTTAGCTGCCTCCCATGCACACATGTGTGACAATATACAGATCTCTAAATGATTTCATCCCATTCGTTTTCCAAACAATGAAAATTGTGTAAGTTCAAGAGGGTGGAAAAAGGTGGTTATCATGTAGAGGTGCCACAGATAAAATACTCTCGGACTTGAAGTTCTTCCTACATTGGTTCCATATTCTTAGTGAATGAAAGACAATTGGGTTGTTAGGATATTGTATTTACTGGTGTACAAAGCAAGGAATTTAAAGAAGTACTGCAGGATTTAATTTCTATTGCAGACCAAGCTAGTGTGTGTTCATCTATTTGTCTCAATGTCCAGGTTTTTATAGCTTGTTTGTTTGCCACCCAGTAATAAAACTGAAAATTAGAGTCATGGCACCTTCTGATTCATTGCCTTTTGAATGTGTGGGTTTTTTCGAAATCCAAATAAATGAGGTTATGATTGAATCTAATTTCTTAAAAAAA
Source organism: Polypterus senegalus (assembly GCF_016835505.1). Lineage (NCBI taxonomy): Eukaryota > Metazoa > Chordata > Cladistia > Polypteriformes > Polypteridae > Polypterus > Polypterus senegalus. The sequence continues at coordinate 110,280,427 of NC_053160.1, read as the reverse complement.
AAAAAAAAATGATGCTGGGATGTTTTGAAATAGGAACCGAAGCTTAGGGCGGATATTTATCCTGACAAATTTAATTCTCCGTGCTAAAGTAAGATGGAAGGTAGACCATCTATGCACATCTTGTTTTATTTTCTCCATGCAAACAGCAAACTTTTGTTGAAAAAGAGCTTTATATTTATTTTTGGTGTTGACCCCTAGGTATTTAAACTATTCTGCAATGATAAAAAGGAAGGTGTCCAATCTAATATTTTTCGCTCGAGAATTCACTGGAAAAAGCACACTTTTGTTCAAATTAATCATCCTCGCAATTGTAAGCGCCAAGAAAACAATAGGCTACTTAGCCATAACTCCTTGCAATATTGGAAATTAATAATAATAATAATAATAATAATAATAATAATACAGTAATCCCTCCTCGATCGTGGGGTTTGCTTTTCAGAAAATCCGCCAAGTAAAAACCATATGTTCATATGGCTATTTTTATATATTTTAAGCCCTTATAAACTCTCCCACACTATTATAAACATTTCCCACACAGTTATACAGCATAAACCCATTGTATTCTCTTAGATATTAGGTAAGATTCGTTGGAATTATGTATATCAACAAACTGTTTATATACATTAAAACCTAAATATTATTTTAAACATATCGAGCGTGTCCGATATCATCATCAACAACAACATTTATTTATATAGCACATTTTCATACAAAAAGTAGCTCAAAGTGCTTTACATAATGAAGAATAGAAAAATAAAAGACACCGTAAGAAAATAAAATAAGTCAACATTAATTAACATAGAACAACTCGTTTTGCACCCTGGTTAAAGGACACTGCGGCCGTAGATCTTATATACTTTTCCTCCTTTTTAAATAAAAAGAATCATGGACTCATTGATGCCATAATGGCGTTCTGCAGCGGTGTAGCTGTTCCCTTCCTTCAACATATCCAAAACTTTTACCTTTTCGGCAATTGTTAGTATCTTTCTGAATTCGGCACTCAGTCGCTGGAGCCAGTCAGCACACAGGAATTTAACTGTGTGCTCTGATTGGGTAGCTTCTCAGCCATCTGCCAATAGCATCCCTTGTATGAAATCAATTGGGCAAACCAACTGAGGAAGCATGTACCAGAAGTAAAAAGACCCATTGTCCACAAAAACCCGCGAAGCAGGGAAAAATCCACGTTATATATTTAGATATGCTTACATATAAAATCCGCAATAGAGTGAAGCTGCAAAAGTCGAAACATGATATAGCGAGGGATTACTGTAATAAATTTTATTTATACAAATGTGCCTTTGTAAGCACTCAATGACACCGAACAAACAATAAGTAGAAAAGCATTATAAACAGAACTTAGAGCACTAGAAAATATAAAAAGTTAAAACCAAGCAAAGCCATTTTAATCATTGAGAAAAAGCCATTTTGAACAGATGGGTTTGAAGCTTACATTTGAAAGTTGAGAATGATTCAGTATTTCTAAGCTCAATAGGTCAGAATGGCTGAATGCTCTGCTCCCAATGGTGGTTAGACGAGCACAACGAATGGTCAGGTGGATGGAGAAGGAGGATCGAAGGTTACAGGAGGGAATGGCAACTTGAAAAAGGTCAGAGAGATATGGAGGGGTGAGGTTATGAATGGCCTTAAATGTTAATAGAAGAATTTTAAAATCAGTTTGAACTTATTCAGGAGCCAATGAAGCTGCTGCAAGACTGGAGTAATATGGTGAATAGACGGGGTTCGAGTAATGATGCGAGCAGCAGAATTCTGGACTAGCTGAAGCTTATGGAGAGATTTATTAGAGAGACCAAAGAAGAGTGAATTGCAGTAGTCCAGACACGAAGTAACAAAGACTATGAACAGGGATGGCAGTGGTATGGGGAGTGAGGGAGGGGCAGATGCAATTAATATTACGTAGGTGAAAGTAAGCCGACTGGGTGGCGTTATTAATGTGAGATTGGAAAGATAGAGTACTTTCAAGGATGACACCCAGACTCTTGACCTGAGGTTAAAGCTATAATATGTAATAATATACAATCTTAATTTAAGATTATAAAATGACAACAAGAGGTCAGAAGCAATGCCTCTATAACCAAACAGTAAACTTTGTGAGCTGGAATATCCAAGGTCTCAATTACAAACTAAAGAGAGAGAAATTATTCTCACACCTAACAGGTCTAAATACCAAGATAATATTTTTACAGGAGACTCGCTTAATAACAAGGATCGGTTTCGTTTGCAAAGAGACTGGACTGGCCAAATGTTCCACTCCAGCTATACAAGGAAAACTAGAGGTGTGGGAATCTTAATTCACAGAACAATTTCATTTGTAGTATCAGATCCTGAAGGGCGATATGTGATGGTTATGGGTAATTTATTTAATTATAAAGTGATTTTGAAATATCTGTGAAATATCTACACACCCAATGTGGATGATAAACACTTCATGCAAAACACATTTGTATCCATTCCTAACTTGAACACTCACAAAATTATTATGGCAGGAAACTTTCTGTTTTAAATCCAGACATGGATAGGTCTTCAGCTACAGGGTGACTACATCTAAAACTGCAACAATAATCACACAGTTTTTAATTGATCATACCTTATCAGACCCATGGAGATTACAAAATCCATACTTAAGAGCATATTCCTTCTTCTTGCCAGTACATTGTTGTTACTCAAGAATTGATTATTTCTTTATAGATAACAATTTGTTGCCCACAATCAAATTTTGCAAATATGATGCTATTGTTGTCTCTGAACATGCCCTTCTGATAATGAAGCTCACATCACTATGTCCCACATACTCATCTTGCAGCTGGTGTCTTAATCCCCTGTCATTATCTGATGAGAACTGTACAGAATTTTTATCCAAGCAAATTGATTTTTTTAGAGACAAGTGCATCCTCTGATGTTTCTGCAGGAATACTCTGGGAAACTCTGAAGGCATTTTTAGGAGGACAGATTATGTCATATCTTTGCCACAGAAATGAATCTGAAACCAAGAAGGCTCAGAGTTAATCAGTGAAGTTACTAGAATAGATCAAGAACATGCCAGGTCTCCAAATGAAGCACTTTTTAGGAAAAGACAGACTTTGCAATCAGAACTCAACCTCTTGACAACAACAGAAACGGAACATCTTTTTAAATCGCAACATCATTACTATGAACACAGAGAGAAGGCTAACAAGATCTTAGCGGAACAAATCCATAAGCAGACATGCAATATCGGTAATCACCAACACAGTCAGAGATATAATCATTGGCTATAAAAATATAATGCAAACATTTAGAGACTACTATAAGTCCTTATATTCTACTAAGTTAAAAGAACACAAGACACATTCTAATGCATGTTTTGATACCACAGCTAGATACTCTAAGTCAGGGGTTCTCAATGTCGGTCCTGGGGACCCCCTGTCGCTGCAAGTTTTTGTTCCAACCAGCTTCTGTTTTTAATTGAACTCCTGGGATAATTAAGTGAACTGATATGTCCCAAGTTATGTGTTTAGGGAATAATATATTAATTAGAAAACTAAGTTTGTTAAAAAAACAAATATTAAAATGTACCAAACAGTTATATAGGAATAATGTATTTTGTTTTCTTTTTAACAGTATTTTCATCTTGATTTTCATTCTACTTTTCAAGGTGTTCTAATTGTTTAATTAATCTATTATTTAGTAATTAGTGGGTCTGACGCTAAAGTAGTTGCAGCCTTTGATTATTCAGTGTTGTTTGCCAGCGTGTCTGATCTGCTCATTTTAAGTTGTCATTATTAAGATACAATGAAGGGGGAAAAACTGCACAGAGAAAGGGCAAAGTATAGTGAAATCAACAAAAGAGAGTTAAGCATTTAAATCTATAGCAAAAGCAGAAATATTTATAAATGTCTTATAAATGTAAAAATCGTGCTGCTATGCTTTTCTGAATGTCGAATAAAAGAAAAAAAAAAAATACCAGCTAATTAAATGAGCTCAGTGTTATCAGGTGTTGTCACTGATTAGGAATCTGGTTGGAACAAGACCCTGCAGACATAGTGGGTCCCCAGGACCGAGTCTGAAAAACACTGCTCTAAGTGCAGAGGAATTGGATAAACCCTCTGAGACTATCAGAGTTATTACATACTATAAACTTGCTTCAGAGTGGGAAAGCACCAGGTTGTGATGGCTACCCTAATGATTTTTATTAAAAAAATTTCAGTTACATTAACTCCCCTTTTAGCAACATTTATAGAAGCCAGAGACGAAAAAAAAATCTACCTCAAACGTTTCACCAAGCATTAATTACTGTTTTTCCTAAGAAAAATAAGAACTTATTACAATGTGCATCATGCACACCAATCTCGCTTCTGAAAAATAATGTTAAAATACTCTCTAAAGCCCTAGCTAGAAGGATTGAGAAAGTGCTCCTTTCAGTAATATCACAAGACCAAACTGGATTTATTAAAGGTAGACATTTGGCTTCCAATCTTAGAGATCTATGTGATGTAATATACTGTATTCACCCATAAAGTCTAAGACTCTGGAGATCATATTATCTTTCGATGCAGAAAAACCGTTTGATATGCTTGAATCGGATTACCTGTTTATCACTTTGCAGAAATTTGGGTTAGGTCCAAACATATGTGCATGGATCAAATTACTATATGCCAGTCCAGAAGCTTCAGTTTGTATTAACAGCATTATTTCAGACTACTTCAAACTAGAATGCAGTACTAGACAAGGATGCCGCTTGTCATCACTGCTGTTTGCAGTCACCATTGAACCATTGGTTGTTCACTTTCAAAATGCATCAGAGATAAAGGGGATTTTCAGAGAAGTACTTGAAAAGAAAATATTATATGCAGATGATATGGTACTGTATGAATGAATATATCAGATCCACAATCTTCTGTGCCTACAGCCCTCTCGAAAGATATCTGGACTCATATAGTTTTTATTTTTTTGTTGTTTTTATTTTTGTGTTTTTTTATTGTTATTATTTTTGTATCACGCAGGCTGGTGACCCAGACTTTGGGTCTGCCACATCTTCTTGTCAGAGTTTGTTCCAGTTTCCAATTGCCTTTGGATTGTGTAGGATGCCATACTTACTGACACTTTGATTATTTTTTTTTTGGGTGCAGTTTCACTAAATGAAAGGCCTTCACTTCTAAGGTTAATAATACTGTGTCTCATTTCAGTTTGGTGGGATAGATTAGTCAGAGAGAGAGAGAGAGAGAGAGAGAGAACATTATTTTTGGTTTGAGCACAAACAAAGACCTTGGATACAGAATGGCTCTGAAGAAACAGCCCGGAGTTGGAACTCCTGATTAAGAACGTGGAGCTGACTCCAGTATAGCTCAGGCTATGAAGTACAACATTATACAGTGGTGTGAAAAACTATTTGCCCCCTTCCTGATTTCTTATTCTTTTGCATGTTTGTCACACAAAATGTTTCTGATCATCAAAAACATTTAACCATTAGTCAAATATAACACAAGTAAACACAAAATGCAGTTTTTAAATGATGGTTTTTATTATTTAGGGAGAAAAAAAATCCAAACCTACATGGCCCTATGTGAAAAAGTAATTGCCCCCTTGTTAAAAAATAACCTAACTGTGGTGTATCACACCTGAGTTCAATTTCTGTAGCCACCCCCAGGCCTGATTACTGCCACACCTGTTTCAATCAAGAAATCACTTAAATAGGAGCTGCCTGACACAGAGAAGTAGACCAAAAGCACCTCAAAAGCTAGACGTCATGCCAAGATCCAAAGAAATTCAGGAACAAATGAGAACAGAAGTAATTGAGATCTGTCAGTCTGGTAAAGGTTATAAAGCCATTTCTAAAGCTTTGGGACTCCAGCGAACAACAGTGAGAGCCATTATCCACAAATGGCAAAAACATGGAACAGTGGAGAACCTTCCCAGGAGTGGCCGGCCGACCAAAATTACCCCAAGAGCACAGAGACGACTCATCCAAGAAGTCACAAAAGACCCCAGTACAACGTCTAAAGAACTACAGGCCTCACTTGCCTCAATTAAGGTCAGTGTTCACGACTCCACCATAAGAAAGAGACTGGGCAAAAACGGCCTGCATGGCAGATTTCCAAGACGCAAACCACTGTTAAGCAAAAATAACATTAGGGCTCGTCTCAATTTTGCTAAGAATCATCTCAATGATTGCCAAGACTTTTGGGAACATACCTTGTGGACTGATGAGACAAAAGTTTTTGGAAGGCAAATGTCCCGTTACATCTGGCATAAAAGGAACACAGCATTTCAGAAAAAGAACATCATACCAACAGTAAAATATGGTGGTGGTAGTGTGATGGTCTGGGGTGGTTTTGCTGCTTCAGGACCTGGAAAACTTGCTGTGATAGATGGAACCATGAATTCTACTGTCTACCAAAAAATCCTGAAGGAGAATGTCCGGCCATCTGTTCGTCAATTCAAGCTGAAGCGATCTTGGGTGCTGCAACAGGACAATTACCCAAAACACACCAGCAAATCTACCTCTGAATGGCTGAAGAAAAACAAAATGAAGACTTTGGAGTGGCCTAGTCAAAGTTCTGACCTGAATCCAATTGAGATGCTATGGCATGACCTTAAAAAGGCAGTTCATGCTAGAAAACCCTCAAATAAAGCTGAATTACAACAATTCTGCAAAGATGAGTGGGCCAAAATTCCTCCAGAGCTGTAAAAGACTCATTGCAAGTTATCGCAGCGCTTAATTGCAGTTATTGCTGCTAAGGGTGGCCCAACCAGTTATTAGGTTCAGGGGGCAATTACTTTTTCACAGTTTTTATTTGATTGGTTTGGATTTTTTTTTCTCCCTAAATAATAAAAACCATCATTTAAAAACTGCATTTTGTGTTTACTTGTGTTATATTTGACTAATGGTTAAATGTGTTTGATGATCAGAAACATTTTGTGTGACAAACATGCAAAAGAATAAGAAATCAGGAAGGGGGCAAATAGTTTTTCACACCACTGTATGCCCTTCCACCCGGACTGGTATCATCTGCAAACTTAACCAGCTTATTGGTTATATTCTTGCCTATGTCCATCCATCCATCCATTTTCTAACCCGCTGAATCCGAATACAGGGTCACGGGGGTCTGCCGGAGCCAATCCCAGCCAACACAGGGCACAAGGCAGGAACCAATCCTGGGCAGGGTGCCAACCCACCGCAGTCTTGCCTATGTCATTTATGTATTTTAAAAAGAGCAGTGGCCTAGCTCTTTAAACAGTCCCCTCAGTATAACCCTTTGCTTCCTTTCTTTGAGCCAATTATATCACCCACTTATATACCACATCTTTGAATTCCTACTTATTTTAGTTTGATCACTTACCTTCCATGCAGTACCTTATAAAAAGCCTTTTACAATCAAGTTAAATAATATGACATGCTCCTCTCTTACTGTATACTTTTGTTACTTCTTCATAGTATTCTAGCGGATTAGTTCAACACAACCTTCCCAGTATGAACCCATACTGACTCAATGCTCTAGACATTTGCTACTTGATCTTCTCCTTAATAATCGCTTCTATTAATTTATATGTGATGCACGTCAAGCTTACTGGTCTATAGTTAATTGGATCAATTTGATCATTCTTTAACCATTCCTAGTACTCTTTACTCTTTTTTTATAATATTTTTCTCTAGTTGCCTTTTAGCTTACCTAATATCCTTTTCTGATGCATTTGTATAATGTGTAGAAAACCAACCGCGATAGCCATGTGTTTCTGTCTGTCTTTCTGTCCACCTGAAACAACTCATCTCCCGTTGGAATTCTTTTTTTTTTTTTTTTTTTTTAATTTGTCACAGTTTTGCTTCAAGTAAATTTTTGGGACAATACGTTTAGGTGAGATATCTTGAATAAAGCATGCTGTACAATCTCCCATTGAAAAGCTTTGGCGAAACTGTAAACTGGTCTGTCTTTAATAGTGTTGATTGGTGAAATTCGCCCACTGTTTTCTCATAGCAGATTTTCCAGGTTTGATAATGACCTTATTTGGTGAATTCTTCCCAGACAATTTGCTTTGTAGTCGGCTTAGGTGACCTTTTTTTTTCTCTTCAGCACCCTAAGATGCTTTGTGAGGCCAGAGTAACAGCACAGAACTGTAGAAGCCAATATTGGATGGGGTATGTCTTTCACTTACAGTGGGTATAGAAAAGAATCACCCCCTTCAAAATATTCCCATTTTTGTTTGCTTTACAGCCTTAAGTGAAAACACACAAACCAATATTTTTTCCAGCTTTAATTACTGCAATCTATAACATCCAAGTGAAAGATATCACAGCTACAGTCCAGAAGAATTAAAAAAAATAAAAAAAACAAGAAATACTGAGATTAAGAAATGATCACCACCTCCCAAACAAGATTTGTAAACTCAATCAGGTGTAAGTAACCACCATTTCCATTGCAGACCATGATTACTGGCTTCCACCTGTGAGCAATTGTAGATCAGTGTGATTAGTGAAGCATAACAACAGCTGTTCCTGGAGCATTCCCTTGCTTGGTAGTGCAACTGACTATGGGTGGTAAGCCACTTTCAAAAGATCTTAGGGATAAGAATTGTGAATAGACATAAGGCAGGAGATGGATGCAAAAAAAATCTCAAAGGCTTTATCAATCCCAAAGAGCACAGTAAAGTCCATAATAAAGAAGTGCCAAGTGTTTGGTACTACTAGGACCCTCCCTGGTTCCGGCCGTCCCTCCAAACTGGATGGAAGAGCAAGGAGGAAACTATTAAGAGAGGCTACTAAGAGGCCAATGGCCACTTTGAAGGAGTTACAGCATTTTATGGCAAAGAGTGGTTATTGTGTGCATGTGACAAAAATTTCACAAGCACTCCACAATCGTGGCTTGTTCGTCAGGGTCACAAGGAAATAGCCACTTCTCAAGAAAGGCCACATCAGGGCTTGTTTGAGCTTTGCCAGAATGCACCTTGAACATTCTGATGCCAAGTGGAAAAAAGTCTTATGGTCAAATGAGACCAAAATCGAAGTATTTGGCCTCAATACCAAACGGTACACCTGGCGGAAATCCAATGCAGCTCACCATCCACAACACACCATACTTACAATAAACCATGGCAGCATCCTGGTGTGGGGATGTTTCTCTGCCGCAGGGCCTTGGGCTCTCATTAGGGTAGGAGGAAAAATGGATGGAGCAAAATACCATCAAAGTCTTGAGGAAAACCTGCTACCCTCTGCCAGAAAGTTGAAGATGGACAGAATGTTCTTCTTTCAACACGACAACAACCCGAAGCACACAGTAAAATTGACCACACAGTGACTGAAGGAGAAAAAAGTGAATATCCTTGTGTGGCCCAGTCAGAGCCCAGACCTAAATCCCATTGAAAATCTGTAGAAAGATTTGAAAATAGCAGTCCACCAACGCTCACCATCCATGCCTGATGCTTCTGGTATAGGCTCTAACCTGCCCTGCGCTGGATTAATGGGTTAGAGAAATGGATGGAGTATTATTATCATTAATATTGTGACAATAGTGGAGGGTTAATCTTCTTCCTAGCATTTGTCCCATGTTGCACTCCACTTGTTCTGATCCAGAACATCTTCAGGGGTGGGGTTGGCTTTGCTCATATTAGCCCTCAACTAGTTGAACCCTTGTTTCATTTGATTCCCACATGGTCACATTCTTTGTGGGCTGAAGTATAAGGCTGTCTTTGCCATGACTGCTCATCATTGCAGATCAAGTGACTGTTCCATATTGAGGACCACAGTTAATAATAATAATAATAATATTGAGCAGCAAGGCAGTAGTGTAGTAGTTCTGCTTTCTCACAATGAAGGAGACTGGGGGTTTGAGTGTATGGGGAATATGTACCTTCTTCCCAAATGTTCAGGTTTCCTCCCACAGTCCAAAAACATGCATGTTGGGTTGGTTAGCGCATTTTACAGGCTGCAGTGGGGGCAGTCACCCAGGGTCTGAAACAGTGCTGTGAAAGAGGATAGTTGGAGAAATAACATGCACAACGAGTCTCCTTTCAAAATAGCTGAATCTCTCAACAGTAGGTTGCTTTTTACCCTCTTAAAACAACATGAATGCACTCTTTTGCAATATTTGCATTATCTCAAGATGCAGAGGTCAGTTACATTAAAGAACAGTACAGAGAAAAGAACATAGTAAATGCCCTTGATTCTTATTTTTCTGATGTTTTCACCTTTAAAATGTATTAGCAGTTTTCTATTAATTGTAATAGAATTCTGCATGATTTGATGATTACAGAAAATTTGGTTCTACTATAATTAAAATCAAAGTAAATCACCGGAATAGCATTGTATTTGCAGGTACTCAAAAATACTACACATTTTTTAATTTAAAAGTAATCCAGCTCTGAACCTTATCTTTGGAAATTTCCACAATAACCTCTCATCCCCCAGGAGTATGGTTTCCTCTCACTCATGTTGTGAATGGCACATACGTCATTTTCATTTTGAGAATCTACTGTACTACTTTTGGGTATGTTTTCCTTCAGGATCTGTTTTAACTTGTCAAGATATCTGACTGTTAAGAAAAGGATACAAGTAGCATTATCACTAAACCGTATTTTTATAAGCTACTGATGAGGAGCTCCAACAGATTGAAGAAGAAAGAACAGAGGAGAGCAGAATTGGATAGAAAAAAACTGGAAGCTATGGAGATTCAATGTACAAGTGGCAATAGGTGGTGAAAAATGTTATGGCCATTTAGGAGCGAGTGTCTTTGTTTTGGGAAAAGTGAGATATTCTATTTCCACTGCGGGTAGATGTTTTGGGGGATGGACTCGCATTGTTATGCTAGGCTGCAGTATGTGCAAGAGGTAAGTACAAAATTTTCAGCTATCATCAATTAAAAAAGTTCTGGAGACATTTTGCTTTCTAAAATTAAAATGGATGAAACAATAAAAACCTGAAGGGTTACATTGCAGTATGTTTGCATATTGATATTTTTTACAGAGTTAAATGCTAACTTAGTATTGATGTGTTAAAGGTAGGAGTGATTATGGATCATAGGGTAGAGTAGAGGGGTATATGTTTATCACTAGAATCCCTGAAGCCTATGGTAAAACACGTAATCCCAGGCCATCATAAATTCCTTTGTACCTCTCCTCATCATCGTCTTTTGTTTTGCAAATGTGTTGATCATCTCCTGGCGCCAGGCAGCCTGCTATCTCATCCTTGCCCCTGACAGAGCTCAACATGGGCAAAAAGTTCTCCCAGCTCAAGTCTCTTTATTTGCATGTGAAGTGCCTGGAGTTTTGTAGAGTAAATAATTATACTGTTATTTGAAATACATGCTTTTCATGTGTGTTCAGAGTCTACAACAATCTGTGTTAATGTAGGATAAAAGGAAATGCGAGGCAAGAAATGCTGAACACATACTTAAAGGAAAAACTTTTTCCGTTACACTAATAATGACGTGAAGTGTATAATGTATAATAATCTCTAGTGCCTTCAACACCAATCAACCTCTGCTCCTTAGGGACATGCTGATAGAGACGGGAGTAGATTCATACCTGGTGGCATGGATCGTGGACTATCATACAGGCAGACCTCAGTATCTGCGTCTGGGGAACTTCAGGTCTGACATTGTGGTCGGCAACACAGGAGCGCCGCAGGGGACTGTACTTTCTCCGGTCCTGTTCAGCCTATATACAATGGACTTCCAATACAACTCAGAGTCTTGCCACATGCAAAAGTTTGCTGATGGCACTGCTGTCGTGGGCTGAATCAGGAGTTGGCAGGAGGAGGAGTATAGGAAACTGATCAAGGACTTTGTTAAATGGTGAGACTCAAACCACTTACACCTGAACACCAGCAAAACCAAGGAACTGGTGGTGGATTTTAGGAGACCCAGGCCCCTCCTGGACCCCGTGATTATCAGAGGAGACTGTGTGTACAGGGTACCGACCTATAAATACCTGGGAGTGCAGCTGGATGATAAATTGGACTGGACTACCAATACTGATGCTCTGTGCAAGAGAAGACAGAGACGACTATACTTCCTTTGAAGGCTGGCGTCTTTCAACATCTGCAATAAGATGCTGCAGATGTTCTGTCTAGACGGTTGTGGCGAGTGCCCTCTTCTACACGGTGGTGTGCTGGGGAGGCAGCATAAAGAAGAGGGGCGCCTCACCCCTGGACAAACTGGTGAGGAAGGCAGGCTCTATTTTAGGCATGGAGCTGGCCAGTTTGAAATCGATGGCAGAGTGACGGACGCTCAGCAGGCTCCTATCAATTATGGAGAATCCACTGCATCCGCTGAACAGGATCATCTCCAGACAGAGGAGCAGCTTCAGCGACAGACTGCTGTAACTGTCCTGCTCCACTGACAGACTGAGGAGATTGTTCCTCCCCCACACTACTCTTCAATTACACCTGGGGGAGTAAACGTTAACATTATTCAAAGTTATTGTCTGTTTTTAACTGCGTTTTTATTACTGTTTAATATTGTTTTTGTATCAGTATACTGCTGCTGGAGTATATGAATTTCCCCTTAGGATTAATAAAGTATCTATCATTTATCTATAACTAGTAAAATACATGCGCTTCGCAGCGGAGAAGTAGTGTGTTAATGAAGCAATGAAAAAGAAAAGGAAACATTTTGAAAATAACGTAACATGATTGTCAATGTAATTGTTTTGTCACTGTTGTGAGTGATGAGTGTTGTTGTCATATATATATATATATATATATATATATATATATATATATATATATATTACACACACACACATAAACATATATATATACATATCTATACATATACACATATATACATACATATATATATATATCTACATACATACACACACATATATAAACATATATATACATATACATACATATCTACATATATACACACACAGCTATTTCAGATCAGTGCAATACGCTGCTTGTTAAAACGGATAACTCCGCTCTTACGTGCAAGTCTGCGTGGATATTATGAACTATCGATTTGTTCAAGTTCTATTTAAATTTTAAATAGAAGGAATTTTTATTTAGTCGACAGAAATATCTTTGGTAGGAATGGTAAAACAGACAGGAATATTATTCTGAATAAATCAACTCAAACCTTAAACAACTTATAATATTTTGCTCTCCATAAAAATATATCCTGTCTAAATTATACAAGTTAGAAATAAAGTAAACGTTAAAAGAACAAACATTCAAATTTCTTTACTCTTATGTAATTTTATATAAAAATAAACTTAGATTTTAAATATCCCAAAAGATTTTGCTCTCCATAAAATATATCCTGTCAAAATTATACAAATTCAAATATGAACATGCTGCATAACAAAACCTAGAAATATAAATAAAATGTGTTCCTTTCAGCAATAACAAATCAAATCATTCAGTTGTCTTTGCTCATATGTCATTTTAGAGCTGGACGCCTGGCATCTTTTTTTGGCCACAGGTTCGTTTATGTTTGGTGTGAGGTTCTGTGTTGTGGAGATTCTCAGGATGGATTGCAGGTGCTCATCAGTGAGGTGACTCCTGTGTGCTGTTTTGTTAGTCTTTATCACTGAGAAGAGCTTCTCACACAGATATGTGCTACCAAACATGCACAAGGTTCGAGCCGCATGTAGACGGACTTTTTGTTCTTCAAAGTCACCAAAGCGCCGTGCAAACTCAGTGCGCTCAGTTTATCAGCAAAGTGCGATTTGGGAACACCGTAGTGACGACTTGGTTTAACATTACTTGGCAACAGGGAAAGTGGGGCAAATTGCACTGGTGCATTTGTGTCTCCCATAAAAGCAGCTTCACTTGAAATCACTTTGTGATTGTGCACGGTTAAAACGTCCGCTGAAGTGTCAGATTCTTATTTAATTATGCTGCTTTCTGTATCTTCTGCATTGCATTCAGGTTACCCTGATGTTTTGTCTCATAGTGCCGTCTTAGATTAAATTCTGTAATTACAGCCACATTAGCTCCACAAATGAGACACACGGGTTCAGTAAACATATACTCAGCCTCCCATCGGTTTTAAAGGCTCTATTTTCAGAATCAACTTTTCTCTCAGCATCGTGTGAGCTAGCCGCAATAACTTGCAGCATCATAAGGTAGACTTGATTAATGCGGTAAGTGTTGCAAGGCAGCTGAAGCGCTGCATTATGGGATCTGTAGTTTATTGTGTTACCAGCGCTTCATATACCGGGCTTTAATAACAATAATACAGTATATAAAATGATCTCGGGGCGGATATAATTACACCCGGGCGGATGTGGCCCGCCCCTTGAGTTTGACACATATGGACTAAATAGAACTTGAAAAGATATATTTTTCAAATGTGATCGCAATTCAGATAGAGTTGACGCACTACAGCCTGCATGCCTCAATAAGTCATCCTCCTCGCTCTTACTTTTTACCGCTCATCTAATGAATACACTGAGTATGGCTTTACCAAAACAATCATTGATGGCTAATAAAGTATCCATTATTCGAGTATGTAGATCGGGTTATATATATATACATATATATATACCCGCGTATCGCAGCGAGAAGTAGTGTGTTAAAAAGCTAGAAAAGAAAAGGGAACATTTTAAAAATAACGTAACATGACTGTCAATATACAGTATTTGTTTTGTGAGTGTTACTGAGTGTTGCTGTCATCAAGGATTTGATTATCATTATTTCTTTCAATCAGGTTCGTATTTGTAGGATGTGTTGTGTTCAAGTTACATTCCGTGTTTGTCAATCGTTGTAAAGATGACAGGTTTCATTCATCGATTCGTTTCTTACTGCATCAATAAACAGCTCGTCTTCTTCTTTATCTGAGACCTGACACACTGCATGCACGGGTTTTTTACACTGTCTTCCTTTAGCGGGACATTGACTTTTTCCAACGTGTGCTTTGTTTTGGATTTATGAATATGCTTGTATGTATCAGACGCTTCATATTTTTGCTGCCTTTTCAATTGTGTAATTCGGTTTTTGTTCAGCGCTCTTTGGAACTGTTGCTTTTTATCTGTGCACTGCGTCAGTTCACGTGAGCCACTCGGTGTACATGCATCGAAGTTTCCCAGCTGTGCTGGTGCCATCTCGTGCTATGTCCATGGCTGTATTTAATGTTACCTTAGTCCTGGCACTTAAAACTTTCTCGCAGTTTCGCTGAGTTTGTACCAAACACCTCCCTGACCATCTCATCTTCCTCTGCATAAGCACAGTCCTTAACCCGTGAATATTTAGTGGAGTTTGCTATTGGATTGCCGCTGACGGACGGCCTTATATGGGCAGGCACTAAATTACAAACGCCAGCGGCAGCCTGTCTATGAACTTAATTTAAAGTGTAGGTTTACATCGTGCTTTGTTTCCGAAGTAGCAGAACTCATGAATATGGTTGTATATGTCACTTTCGCCGCTTCTTACTGTTTCGCTGCCTTCTCAATTATATAATGCATGTTTTCTTCAGCGCTTTTTTGAGGTCTTCCTGGTTTTCTATGTACTGCGTGATTACGTGGGAGGCGTGATGATGTCACACGAAACTCCGCCCCCACGGCGTTGAAGCTCATCTCCATTACAGTAAATGGAGAAAAACTGCTTCCAGTTATGACCATTACGGGTAGACTTTCGATATAAAACCTGCCCAACTTTTGTAAGGAAGCTGTAAGGAATGAACCTGCCAAATGGAGAATTAG
Organism: Polypterus senegalus; assembly: GCF_016835505.1. NCBI lineage: Eukaryota > Metazoa > Chordata > Cladistia > Polypteriformes > Polypteridae > Polypterus > Polypterus senegalus. Next base: position 110,264,791 of record NC_053160.1, on the reverse strand, counting down.
TGATGAGTGAGTGAGTGAGTGAGTGAGTGAGTGAGTGAGGGCTTTGCCTTTTATTAGTATAGATCTATCTAATGAGATGTGCTCAGATTTGCTTTTCTTACTTAAGAGTCTGGCAGCTGCATTCTACACTAGTTGCAATCGATTGATGTCTATTTGGGTAGTCCAGAGAGGAGTGTGTTGCAGTAATCTTGGCAACTAAAAACAAAAGCATGAACTAATTTTTCAGTATCTTGCAAAGTTATAAAGGGTCTACTTTTTGCAATATTTTTTAAGTGAAAAAATGCCTTCTTAGTAATCTGATTAATATGTGATTTAAAATTTTGGTCAGTGTCAAGAATTAACTCTAAATCTTTACCTCTGTCTTAACTTTTAAGCCTAAGGCCTGAGTTATACTTCATGCAACGCGACGCATGCTGCAGCAGACACTCCTGCTACACAAGCGTTGTAGTTTTCATACTTGCACGCGTATTTTATGTTAATCTGGAGGGTTAGGGTTAGGGTTTATTTTAGAGATTATTTTTCTTGAGCAGGGGTTTAACAAAGTCTTAAAGCAGCCTGGGAAGACCCCCATATCTAATGATGAATTTACTATGTCAAGAACACTCTCAGCATATCAGATACTACTTTGAAAAAACTTGTTATTGGGTGAAGGACGCAGGTGAAGGGTCTCAGTTGAGAAATTATTTTATATAAATCGGGTAAATCTATCCTGGTGAAAGAATTTAATTTGCTTACAATGGAATACTGGGGTTGACTGGGATCAGTATTGGGGAGGGGGGGGGTGTACTATATTATTTCTAATATCATTAGTTTTCTGATTAAAAAATATAGCAAAAGTCTCACAAGTTTCACTGGAAGTTTTTTCGAAGGTATTCCATTGAGTGACTTGGGTTTAGCAAACGATAAATTGTAGCATTGTTATTTATAAGTTTAGAGAAATAGCACCTCCTCTCAAGATGGACTATATTGTTTTATTCTGTTATTTTACCGTATCTCATAGTGGATCATAAATTTAGTTTTTCCTCCATTTACACTCAGCTCTCCGGCATACTTTCTTTAAATCTGACACTCTTTGTGTCTTCCATGGTGTAACAGTGCTGGAGGATTTTTTGACTATCTTTTCAAGAGCAACTATGTCAGTGGCAGCTCTCACTTTAGTATTACAATTTTTCACTTTACTATTTACATTATTATCACTATTGTAGTAAGCATTACAAACAGAATGATTGCTTAAAATGTTTATAAACTTTGAAGCTGCAGATGAATCAAAGAAGCGTTTTTTAACAATACTAAATAGAAAGAGAAAATGGTCTAATAAACTGATATCCATGATCTGCCTCACATCAACTTTTAGTCATTTAGTAATCACTAAATCCAACATGTACTGTCCTTTGTGTGTTGGCTGACTAACTTGCTGGCTTAGATCAAAACAGTGCAGGAGGTTCATGAATTCTTTTGCTTTCGGGTCACAATGATTATAGATATGAAAGTTAAAGTCACCAAATATTGCAAACCTGTCATAGCTGGTAAGTATAATTGACACTAAATCTGAGAATTCCTCAAAGAAAGACACATTATATTTTAGATGTCTAAACACAGAAAATACTAGAGACTGAGAAACTCCATAAATAACAATGGCAAGATACTCAATAGACTTGAATGTACCAAAGCCGACATCCTCACACTTTAACAGGCTCAAGTAAATATTCGCTGATCCGCCACCTTTCTTACCTTGGCGATCTGCATGAGTAAAACTGTAATACGGAGGCACAGATTTGATTAAACCATCCACACCATCAGAGCTAACCTACTTTTTACTTGATGCTATAAAATCTATTTTCCTATCACTAATAAGATCGTTGATGGAAAATGTCTTGTTGGTTAATACGCTAACGTTTAATAAGGCCATATTTAAAGTCTCAGAAGAGCAGAACTGAATTGTCGGAGTGTTACGGCTGTTCAAAATGGTAATTAAGTTATTCGTATTAGCCCCACTGTTTTTATAGTTTTAATAAAGTGCACCTCTAGAGGTAAAATAGTAATTAAATTACTCGCATTTATGCCAATCTCTCTATATTTTTTACATGAACTGAGGTTGGTTATTAAAGTATGTCATGTCCTAGCAAGGCATTATGGTAAGAATTAGAATTAAAAGTACATAGTTAAGAGAGATGAATTACCTTAGAGATGTTTTCAGAGAGGACCTGGGCACCTAATCTATTAGGATGCAGACCATCTTACTGTCTTATCTAACTGTAAAATGATTTTGATAAATGTTTATGCACCTAATGTTGATGATAAGGAATTTATACAAAATTTATTTGCATCCATTCCCAATCTGAACACTCAAAAGTTATAATGGCTGGGGACCTTAATTGTGTTTTAAATCCACTTTTAGATAGGACTTCCTCCACAGGGGGAACAGTATCTAACACTGCAAAGATAATTACAAAGTTTATAACTGATCACAACTTATCAGATCCCTGGAGGTTTTTAAACCCAAATTCAAGAACATATTCTTTCTACTCACCAGTACATCATTGCTACTCAAGGATTGATTACTTCTTTATAGACAATAACTTCTTGCCTAAGATTAAATCTTGTAAATACGATGCTATTGTTATTTCTGACCATGCACCTATAATCTTGGAGTTAAAATTACTAAGCCCCACACACTCACCACGCAGATGGCCTCAACCGCTTCTATTAGCTGACGAGAATTGTACGGAATTTATATCCAAACAAATCAAATTCTTTCTAGAGACAAATACATCCCCCGAGATCTCTGCAGGAATTCTCTGGGAAACTCTTAAGGCCTTCTTAAGAGGACAGATTATCTCATATCTTTCCCACAGAAATAAATCCAAAGCCAAGAAAGTAGCAGAGATAAAAAGCGAAATTACTAAAATAGATGAAGAACATGCCAGACTACCAAGCGAGACTCTACATAGGAGGAGGCAGGCTCTGCATTCAGAATTAAACCTCTTGACAACTAAAGAAACTGAACAACTAATTTACAAATCCAGACATCATTACTATGAACATGGAGAGAAGCTAATAAGCTTTTAGCTCAACAAATTCACAAGCAAGAAGTGCGCAATGCAATCTCGGTAATTACTAACACGAATGGAGATAAAATCATCGAACACAAAAATATAATGCACACTTTCAGAGACTACTATAAATCCCTATATACTACTGAGTTTAAAGAAGACAATACACAATCTAATGCATTTCTGGATACATTACAGATACCACAAATAGACGCTATTAGTGTGGAGGAACTTGATAAACCTCTGGCATTATCAGAATTACTAGATGCTATAAAGTCACTCCAAGGTGGAAAAGCAGCAGGCCCTGATGGCTACCCTGCAGAGTTTTACAAGAAATTCTCCGCTCAGCTAGCTCCCTCCTATTAGCAACATTTACAGAAGCCAGAGATAACCAATCTCTTCCACAAACCTTTCGCCAAGCACTAATCACTGTCTTTCCAAAACAAAATAAGGACTTATTACAATGTGCATCATACAGACCAATTTCACTTCTGAATAACGACGTTAAAATACTCTCTAAAATCATAGCTAGAAGGATGGAGAAAGTGCTCCCTCGTAATATCACAAGACCAAACTGGATTTATTAGGGGCCGACACTTATCTTCAAATCTTCGACGCCTGTTTAATGTAATATACTCACCAACTAAATCAAACACCCCAGAAATATTATTATCATTGGATGCAGAAAAAGCATTCGACATGATTGAATGGAAATACCTTTTTATTACATTGGAGAAGTTTGGGTTTGGCCCAAACATTTGTGCATGGATTAAATTACTATATACTAACCCAGAAGCTTCAGTTTGCATCAACAACATTTGCTCAGACTACTTTATACTAGAACGTGGCACTAGACAAGGATGCCCCTTGTCACCACTACTGTTTGCATTCGCCATTGAGCCACTGGCAATACATTGTCGAAATACTGATCAGATAAAGGGGATTAGCAGAGAAGGACTGGAACAGAAAATCTCATTATATGCAGATGACATGGTACTGTATATATCGGACCCAGAAAATTCTGTGCCTGCAGTCTTAGCAGCACTCACAGAATTTCAAAAGATCTCTGGTCTCAGAATTAATCTGAATAAAAGTGTACTCTTTCCAGTGAATTCTCAAGCATATAATATTAGATTAGACACCCTACCTTTTATCATTGCAGAACAGTTTAAATACCTCGGGGTAAACATAAAGCTCTTTATCAACAAAATTTCGCAGTCTGCATGGAAAAAATTAAACAAGACTTGCATAGATTGGTCAACCCTTCATCTCACACTATCTGGAAGAATTAACACTGTTAAGATGAATATTCTTCCTAAGCTCCTTTTTATTTCAAAACATCCCAATATACATTAATAAATCATTCTTTAAGCAATTAGATTCAACAATAACCTCATTTATTTGGAATTCAAAACATCCACGCATCAAAAGAGCGACCCTACAAAGACAAAAGGCAGAAGGTGGCATGGCTCTACCTAACTTCCAGTTTTATTACTGGGCAGCAAATATACAGGCGATAAGAACCTGGACACAAATAGAAGAACATACACAGGCTTGGACCGCAATAGAAGTAAAATCCTGCAGTACTTCTTTGTATTCCTTGCTCTGTGCTCCAATAAACACACGTTATCGGCAATACACTAATAACCCAATTGTGCTCCACTCACTTAGAATCTGGAACCAATGTAGAAAGCATTTTAAGACGGAGAAGCTTCTATCTGTGGCACCTCTGCAAGAGAACCACCTCTTTCAACCTTCACAAACATATGCAGTTTTAATATCTGGAAAAATTTGGAATTAACTTGCTTAGAGATCTTTATATAGACAACGTCTTTGCATCCTATGAACAATTACATTCCAAATTTAACATTCCAGCTACACATTTCTTTCACTATCTTCAAATCAGGAACTTTGTTAAACAGAACCTTCCAGATTTTCCTCATCTTGCACCCTCATCCATGCTGGAAAAATTATTGCTCAATTTCAAGGAGTTAGACTCCATCTCTACAATATATAAAATCCTTTTACAATCCCTTCCTTTCAAAGATCCAAGAGGACACTGGGAAAAGATCTCTCAATTAATATATCAGAAAAGGAGTGGAAAGTAGCAATGCAGAGAATTCACTCAAGCTCCATATGCAAAGCATACAATTATACAACTCAAAATTATATATCGAGCACATCTGTCTCGACTAAAACTCTCCAAAATGTTTCCAGGACATGATCCAACCTGCGAACGTTGCAACCAAGTCCCAGCCTCACTAGGTCACATGTTCTGGGCCTGCACCAAATTAACATTATTCTGGACAAAAATTTTTAATTACCTCTCAGACAGCCTTGGACTCACAATCCCTCCTAACCCATTAACAGCTGTGTTTGGGGTTCTTCCAGAGGGTTTTAAAGTGGAGAAAGACAAACAAATTGTGATTGCATTCACTACACTGTTGGCACGCAGACTTATTCTGATAAACTGGAAGAACCCAAACTCTCCTCTTTAAGTCAGTGGGAAACTGATGTGTTATATTATTTGAAATTGGAAAAATCAAATACTCAGTTAGAGGATCTGTACAGACCTTTTTCAAAACATGGCAGGATCTAATCAGTAATATTTTAAAATAAGTTCATAAAGCACAGAGAATTTTTAATTTAGGTATGTTTACAAGCCTTAAATTTTACGTTATTTGGCTTGCTCTCTCTCTCAGGGGTGGGGATCGATCTGTTCTTAGCTCAGTTTTTCTTTTTGTAAAATCTTGATTGCTTTGCTATGGATTGTAATAAAATTAATAAAAATAAAAAAAAAATAAAAGGAAGCAGACCATCCCGCCGGAAGAAATGCGGCCTATCCCAGAAGAGATCCCAGTTGTCCACGAACCCAATGTTTAGTCCCTCGCATAAGTCTTTCAGCCAGATGGTAAATTCCAGCAGATGTCTGTAGTACTCATTTAATCTTCTAACCAGAAGTAAAGGACCCGAGATTAAGATTCTCACAGCCGGGGTCGTCTCCTTCTTGGCTTTAATAAGTGCTGCAAAGTCCGCCTTAAAAATCTCTGAATGTTGGTATCTCTTGTTGTTTACCCCAGCATTTATTATGATGATCCCACTGCCCTGTTCTTGTGCATCTCAAAGACTTTCGGCACTTTTCTCATAACATCACAAGCACCGGGAAAAACAAGAAACAAACGATTTCAGTTTAGGGCAAGAGATGTTTAGGCCTCATACAATAGAATCTCTGATCACAAATGCATCACCCATGGTTGCCAGCACAGTGGGGGAGAGAAGAGGGTCGAACTAGTTCTAGGTGGAGATGTGATGTGATCTAGCCTTAATCCCCAGCCTGCATAGCTGAAACAGGTGTTTTTATTCAATAATATAAACAATGTAAAAAAAAAAAAAAAATTATTACATTTAAATGTTGCTGTCAATGAGTTTAAAACCCAAGCTCAAATGCCAGTCAACAGATATGTGTTCTTGGATGGTGCAGAAGTAAGAACTGCTGCCTTACAACTAAAAGGTTCCAGGTTTGAGACTGGGCATTCCGCGTTTTGAGTAGTGAGCTACTATTATTATTACTTTAATATAATAAAAACATATGTTTGATTTGACCATCCAAGAATACATGTCAACTTTCTGACATTTGAGCTTGGGTTTTTAAGTCATTGACAGCATCATGTGAATTGAATGATTTAAAAAAAATTTTTATATTCTTGGATGTGTTTCAGAACCTATTAAGAAGGCTAACAGAATGTTAATTTATCTAACACGATGTGTAGAGTACAAGTCCAAGGCGGTTATGCTGAAGCTTTATAACGAACTGTTCAGGTCTCACCAGGAGTACTGTGTATAGTTTTGGTTTCCAGGCTACCAAAAGAACATAGCTGGAAGAAGTCCAGGGAAGAGCTCCTAACTTGATTCCAGGGTTACAGGGGATGAATTATGAGTAAAGATTAAATCAGTGATAAAATAATTATTTCCTTTCGTTATCACTAGTAAGTCTCATAATTGTGGAAGCCACATTTTCTTAAATCAAAATATTTGCTGTTTCAAAGTGTTCTTGGTAGAAGAACAGACAGGGTATTTTTTAAAATTTATAAAAAATAAAATAAAAATCCTTCACTTTAGAGCACAATTTTTTATGGCAAATGAATAAATACCATGATTGTGAAGAAATAACTTTAGTTTTTAGTTCCTAGAAAAGTACTAAACTTATCCTCTAATAAAATTTAATTAAACAAATTTAAGAAGATTATATGTCCAGTTTGATTTTGTTAGCAAACATTGAACTTGGCTTTAGATGAAAGAGCTCATGTTTCACTAATATACTCAAATAATAAGGTGCCACAGTATGTAGTTGTACAGTATTTTCGAAGATGGAGAAATTGCAGAAATGTGACAACTTAATATTAAATTAGTGCCAAAATAACAATGACATCAAAATGCATTCTCAAGAAATCAAAGTTAACTGTAAAAATAGGATAATAAAACTAAGAGAGGAAGTGCCAAATACCAATAAAAGAGTGTTAAAGCAATATTCCAACTAAATATTTTGTATATATATATATTTTTTTTTAATCTGTTGCTTACTCCCTATTGTTTGTTGTGATGGCCAAGAAAAACTTTTAATTTTGTAATTTACCATTAAAACATAATTATACAATGGGGGTCAATGAGAACCCACACTGAACAACAAGGAAAAAAGTATCAAAATGTCCATGAAAAAAATTGGTAACTCTTTGTGTTGTATAATTCAACTCAGGTATCAGCTGTATGCTCACAGTGACCCAAACGCACACATTTTGGTTAAAATAATATTAAATAAATCTCTTAGTTTGCATTGGTCCAGGTTTGCTCCATGTTCCTTGGCAGCTTGAACCCAGAGCAGTTGATAGTTATAACCAAGCCGGGCAAATGAGGACACAAACAAATAGAGATGAAGACAAAGTGCATTTGTGATTTTATTCTCAAACAGTGCAAAAACTGCATTGTGGTCAATAAATAAAGTGAATAAATAATACATGATAACTGGTCTGCGGTTGGTTGGCACCCTGCCCAGGATTGGTTCCTGCCTTGTGCAGACCCCCGTGATCCTGTATTCAGATTCAGCGGGTTAGAAAATGGATGGATGGGTGATAACTGGTGCTCTTCTGTAAAAGTTTAAAGTCAAATCAATAAAAAAAGTCCATGAGTAAAAACCAGAATAAAGCCATGCAGTCATTGGGTTCTACAATCCATGTGCCCAGCTCACCCTGTTCAGGTCTTGCAGCACGTTGAGACACCAACAGCCACAGTCTCCAACTCCGGCTCTCGCCTTGACTGACTCCTTTGCTGTCTGCCATGATGCTCCAAGCCTGACCTTCCATCCTCCTAATGCCCTTTTGGTACCTACTGGGATCTCAAGAGGGAAGAATCACACACTCTTGCTAGCATGATCAACCCCTAATCACCCCACTAAACATCCCGGGGTCGGCTGAGCATACACACTGATCGAGGTAGCACTGCACAATTTTTTTTTTATTTATCTAAAATGCATATCACCACGGACTTCTCTCATCACAGAACTTTTGAATTTAAGGCCCACCTTCCCTCTCATTCATTGGTTAGGAATTACACAATGCCATGTGTATTGCTTTTTGTAGATCAATACTTTAAAAAGAAAGTATTTTGCTTTATCTCCAATGTAACCATGTAAAGATAAGAGTAATTGAGTATGATTACAATTTATGAATTTTTTATTTTGAATTTACAGATATCTACTTTTGAAAGCAGGTTTTACATGTTGTCACAAGAATGGACAGGAGACGTAAAAAAAAAGGTTTGGGACAACCACCCGTATATTATGCCCTGGCTGCAAAAGGGTTAAATTTTGTAGAGTTGTCTGGTTTAAAGTCCAAAACAGAACTAATGACATGTGGCAAAGATGGCGGCTTTAAAGGTCTGGACAGGAAGTGATGTCATCCTAGAAGTGTTTTTTTTTTTTTAATATATGCAAAAATCCATTGAAAAATACTGTATTTTTCTTACAGAAAGCACATTTTGATATGGCAGTTGTCAGAGTTTCTACAGTAAAATGCTTACAATCTTTAGAGGTCCTGAGGTTTTGGAATATCATAATAAGATACATTTGAAATGTTGTAACACTCTCTTTCTGTTAATCCAGCTGCATATTTCTATGCATATAGGACATTGTATTTTTATAGTTTGTATGGCATTGTTTTGTGGTTTTATGTCATTTTTTTATTATTTTAAGCAACTGTACAGTGTTTGTAAAGTGAAAGTGCTCTGCATTAAATTTAAATTGATTCGATAACAGGCTGACTAGATGGATAAGTGAATTAAAGTTACCAAGGGCCTTGTGTATAAAACTTTGCTTAGATTCCATACTAAAGTGCTGTGTACTCTTTTTCTTTCTCTTTCAGCTGCTCCCGTTAGGGGTTGCCACAGTGGATCATCTTTTTCCATAACTTCTTTTCCTCTGCATCATGCTCAGTTACACCGATCACCTGCATGTCCTCTCTCACCATATCCATAAACCTCCTCTTAGGGATTCCTCTTCTCTTGCCTGGCAACTCTATCCTTAGCATCCTTTTCCCAATATACCCAACATGTCTTCTCTGCATGTCCAAACCAACGCAATCTCACCTCTCTGACTTAGTCTCCAAAACGTCAAACCAGAGCTGACCCTCTAATGCTATCATTTCTAATCTTGTCCATCTTTATCACACCCATTGCAAATCTTAGCATCTTTAACTCTGCCACCTCCACCTCTGTCTCCTGTTTTTTGGTCAGTGTCACCGTCTCCAACCCATATAACATAGCTGGTCTCACTACCGTCCTGTATAGCTTCCCTTTCACTTTTGCTGATATCATTCTGTCACAAATCACTATTGACACTCTTCTCCTCCCAACCCACTCTGCCTGCACTCTCTTTTTCACCTCTTTTCCACAGTCCCCTTTACTCTGTATTGTTGATCCCAAGTATTTAAACTTATCTGCATTCGTCAGCTCTACTCACTGCATCCTCACCATTCCACTGACCTCCCTCTCATTTACACATATCTGTTCTGTCTTGTTCCTACTGACCTTCATTCCTCTCCTCTCTAGAGCATATCTCCACCTCTCCAGGGTCTCCTCAACCTGCTTCTTACTCTCACTACAGATCACAATGTCTTTAGCAAATATCATAGTCCATGGGGACTCCTGTCTTATCTCTTCTGTCAACCTGTCCATCACCATTGCAAATAAGAAAGGGTTCAGAGCCAAACCCTGATGTAATCCCACCCCCACGTTGAATGCATCTATCACTCCTACCTCAGACCTCACCACAGTCACATTTCCCTCATATATATCCTGTACCACTGTTACATACTTCTCTGCCACTCCCTGCTTTCTCATACAATACCACAAGTACCTTGTTATATGCTTTTTCCAGGTCCACAAAGATGCAATGCAACTCTTTCTGGCCTTCTCTATACTCTCTATCAACACCCTCAAAGCAAACATTGCATCTGTGTTACTCTTTCCTTGCATGAAACCATACTGCTGCTCACTAATCACCACCTCCATTTTCAATCTAGCTTCCACTACTCTTTCCCATAACTTTACGCTGTGGCAACCTCTTCCTCTGTATACCCGCCTATACTTACCCATTCCATCACCAGGTTTCCTTTTCCTCCCTCCTCCTCCTCCGTCTGTCCAGATGTCATGCTAAGCACCCTTCTTGCTGTCACCCTTACTACTTCTGCTGTAGTTACCTAGCTGTCTGGTAACTCTTCACTGCCACCCAGTGCCTGTCTTACCTCCTATCTGAACTCAACCTTGCAGTCTTCCTCTTTCATCTTCCACCATTTGATCTTTGGCTTAGCCCTCACTCACCTCCTCCTCTTGCTCTCCAGCGTCATCCTTCAGACCATCATCCTATGCTGCCTAACTACGCTTTCCCTACCATAACTTTGCAGTCTTTAATCACCTTTAGAATGACCCTCTTGCATAGGATATAATGTACCTGTGTTCATCTTTCTCCACTCTTTTATGTTCCTCCCTCTTCTTAAAATAAGTATTCACCACAGCTTTGCCCATCATTTTCACAAAATCCACTACCATCTGACCTTCTGCATTTCTCTTCTTGACACCATACCTACCCATCACCTCCTCATCTCCTCTGTTCCCTTCACCAACATGTCCACTGAAATCTTCTCCAATCACCACTCTCTTTCCCTTGGGTACACTCTCCACAACTTCATCCAACTCATTGCAGAATTCTTTCTCATCCATTGCACACCCAACTTGGAAGGCATAAGCACTAACAACATTCATTATCACACCTTAAATTTCCAGCTTCATAATCATCACTCTGTCTAACACTCTTTTCACCTCCAAAACACCATGATAGAACCATTTGAACCAACCTCTGATCCACCTAGCCTTACTTCACTTCAATTTAGTCTCTTGCATGCACAATATATCAACCTTCCTTTTCTCCATCACATCAGCTAACTCCCTCCCCTTACCAGTCATACTGCCAACATTCAAAGTTCCTACCCTCACTTCTACTCTCTTTACTTTCCTCCTCTCTTCCTGTCTCTGAGCACATTTTCCCCTCTTCTTCACCTTCCTCGGCCAACAGTAGCCCAATTTCCGCCAGCACCCTGTTGGCTCACATTACTGGTGGTAGCTGTTGTTAACTCAGACGTCGACCGAACTGGTATGGAAATCAATGTTGTCCGCATATTGATCTAGCAAAATTTTACACCGAATGCCCTTTCTAACTTAACCCTCCCCATTTATCTGGTCTCGGGACCAGCATGAAGAAACACACTGGTTTGTGCATTCCCTATGGCTGGTTACTTTATTATATATAAAATTATATATACAGTATACAGTAGGAGCCTCCAACACGTCGCTCGCGAGCTACCAGTAGCTCACCGCCCCTTTCCAAGTAGCTCATCGAAGGGTTAATGAATCCTACATAAATTTGAAAACTCAATTAGTCAAATTAGGGGTGGGCGATCTTTCCAAAAAATCGTATCACGATCCTTTTAACACAAAATCACAATCAACAATCTGAATTGCCATCTGTCTTTTCAATGTGGCATACACTTAACAGAACATCCAGACTCATCAAGACCTAAGTAACACTTTATTTTAAATATAAAACAAAGTTGAATTCAATTGTTCTCTCGTTCGCTAGCTAAGCAGAGCTATAGAATACGCCCAGAAGGTAGTGAGTGAGGAAGGCCCCTCCCTCTGGCCCGTTGCGTGGATCTCGGATTCTCGCAAATAAATCACTACTGCAAGCGAACTATGATGCATAGCGAAATGAGAGAAGTCACAAAATCAAACAGAATGTTCCAGCAAATTATAGAAAAAAACCCAATCTAAATCTGTTAAGTAGTTCTCTCATGAAAAGCAGAGAGACATTGGAATTTTTATAGGATATATTAGTAAACCTTCAAAATAATATGCAGTTAAAGTCTCAACAGCATTCTCAGCATTTCTGGAGCTTAGTAGAACCAGATACCTAACTATAAGAATCTTCACCAAGCACCTCTGAAAATGTCTGCTTTGTTTGGTTCTACATACCTCTGTGAGTCTGACTTTTCTGACATGAATGTCATGAAATCAAAGTTCAGAACAAGACTGACAGATGAACATTGAAATGACTCCATAAGAGTGAACCTAAGTGGCTACACTCCACCATACACCTCTCTTTTTGACTCCATGCAGTGCCAGTCATCTCACTAACTAAAAAACACATCACACATTCACCTGGGCATGTGAATACTCTTGTGAAGTGAAACAGTGACATGTAACAAAATGACAAATGAATAAGTAATATATGTGTATTTGTAATTGCATTGTTTTGTTTTGACAGCATTCATGTTTTAATTCAATGGTGTGAGATACACTAGAAAATGCATACAGACATACAAAATGTACTTTCAGGTGAACTAAATATGTTTTAATGTAAAATGTGAGTTGTGGACACCAACATTTTGTAAGTGTTGAGGCAAAACAAGCTTATTCAGTTTGTGTGGGTTGAAATATGCTATGAGAATAAATGTTAGAAAACACGAGTAGCTTTCAGCCATTTTCATTTTGTAAAAGTAGCTCTCAACAACAACATTTATTTATATAGCACATTTTCATACAAAATAATGTAGCTCAAAGTGCTTTACATAATGAAGAATAGAAAAATAAGAGACACAGTAAGAAACTAAAACAAGTCAACATTAATTAACATAGAATAAAAGTAAGGTCCAATGGCCAGGGAGGACAGAAAAAACAAAACAAAAAAAAAAACTCCAGACGGCCGGAGAAAAAAATAAAATCTCAGGGGAAAAAAGGTTGGAAACCCCCTGGTATACATAGTATAAAATATAACAGTAGTTATCAGTTAAGTGCCTTCTGTGTCTGCCTATTATACAGTGAATTCCCTGCCTAGCCACAGTATCTATGTTGTGGGTTCCCTGTCTCCCTATTATATAGTGCCTTCCCTATCTAGCTGTCTGTCTAGTGCCTTTCTCATCTATATGTATTCTCACTGCCTACTTGCCTTCCTGCAGCATTTGTTGTTTAATTAACAGGCTGTAGCATTTTTCATTTATTTTTTGACATAAATCTCAGAGATAAATATATAACAGTATATTGCAAATACTGTTATCTAGCGTAATATTATTTTTATTAACAGTATATTAATAATATAATATTATTATTATGTAGTGGCCTCCCAGTCTGCCTCCTATTATATAATGCCTTTCCTATCTGTCTGTCTGCCAGCTTACCTTACCTCTTCTTTTTTTTTCTGTGACCGTTTTGTATCTATCTAAAAAGAAAAAAAAGCTTTCTCCCCACGAGGGAATCAAACCTGGATTTTAACTTCAAATCAGTCCTGCTGTGTTCTGATTGGCTGAGCAGTCTGTGTCAACTATACATGACTGGTTCCCGAGGGGAGCACTTTGAGTAGTGAGCTATTATTATTGTTAGTAGTAGTAGTATATAATTAAAAGATATTTTTAATTTGAGTCTGTGTAAATTTATGATGAAAAACATATGAAAATAAGCTCTGAAGGGATTAAAGCAGACACACAAATGTGGACGAATCATTTTTTCAGTTACATTACTGTCAAAAAGTCTGTGCGAGTAAAACTAACTCCATAGAGATTGAGGTGTATGTGTGTGCACTGAACAAGATACCAAGAAGAAATGATTTACCCACATTTGTGTGTGTGCTTTTATCCACCCACACTCAAAGATATATTCAGTCATTTGCATACTCATAATGATGGAATCTCTTCCTCTTGAAGCATATGAAATTTTTCTTCTCCCTCTGGGTGGCATGGTGGCTTTGAGGCTAGGGATCTGTGCCAGCAATCAGAAGGTTGCCAGTTCGAATACCATAAATGCCAGAAGTGACTCTTCTCCATTGGGCCTCTGTGCTAGGCCCTTAACTTACAATTGCTCCATCCTTTGCATGATATTTATCTGCATCTAGCCCTCAAGCAGGTCCTGCTGAGGTGTCACCCTTTGCACAGTTGCACTATGATCTCAATTCAAGTGGTTTGCCATGTGGGGAGTGTGGCAACACACTGTAATCAGCACATGCTCCCAACCTCCCTCCCTCTCTCTCCCTCCCAGGGGTGACACATTAGTGTCATATTAATATAAAACAAGAAACAAAACTTCACTTGATATTGATTCACTGCCTAATGATCTGACACTGTTAGCATTATTTTATTCTTAATTTTGTGACACGTTTATACTGTATATATCGAGTTTATGTCACATTACTGTAATTATAAAGGCACTGATAAACAATTTGTCTTTTTAGAGTTAACTTTTGCAAGTATCCTAAATTTATACAGACTTACAGACTGAAATCAAATGTATGTTTTTTTTTTTTACTGTATTATATAATAATAATAGCTCAGTACACAAAGTGCTTGACATTGGGAGGACTCAGGATTCGAACCCACTGGTTACCACCTATATGGATCGGTGAGGCAGCAGTGTTAACCACTGTGACAGTTGCATGGATATCAAATATTACTGGTTGAAAATGAAACATGCAACTACACACATGCATGCAATTGTTTTTATTTTGCACCAACTGATATTTGGACTTCGGTTTTTACACATTCACAGCAACATGTTATTTGAACAATTTCTTTTTATTCTGTTTTATTCTTGAATAAATGCACTTGTTTTGTGATGGTATTTGATATTTGGACTTCAGTCTACATTTCACATCAACATTATATTGTTATTACTGTAGCAAGAAAATTTGTTTTGTTTTTATTCAAGAGTAAAACTAAATAAAAAGCATTTGTTC
The DNA here is from genome assembly GCF_016835505.1 of Polypterus senegalus. NCBI lineage: Eukaryota > Metazoa > Chordata > Cladistia > Polypteriformes > Polypteridae > Polypterus > Polypterus senegalus. Next base: position 110,249,413 of record NC_053160.1, on the reverse strand, counting down.
AAATGACATGTTGCTGTGAATGTGTACAGTCTGAAGTCCAAAAATTATTTTCAAATAAAGGTGTTTTCATCCATGTATTTGTTTGTGTGTGTTTCACATTCACGCAGTTTTGTTTAATATAATAAATACATTTCTTTTGAGTAACAGTCTGTCAATTTGTTTGTTGTAAAAGTTAATGCTAAACAACTGTTTATGTCTGTGTGTTGTTGTAATTACTCAGTTGTCACATAAGTAAAAGTTCACATTCAAACAGTTATATTTGATGTAATAAATACATATATTTGATTTACGTCTACAAGATCTAGCGTTTCTTATTACATCGTACATTTACACAGATAGTTGTAGACATGAAACAAACATGAAATGTGTATTTCATATAACAATATATCGTTATCTATATAATTCCTTACAACTCTTTGGTAGATAAAATCTCCCACACAGACTAGAGCTGAAAGTGAACATTCTGGCTGGGGGATGATAAATAGATGGTTAGTGTCAGGAAGGGCATATGCAGCTGGCTGAATGGAGGATGGATGAGTGCAGGTTGATTGCTGCTAATTGACTCATTTGCAAAACACAATGGCTGTCAGCAAACAAGTTTTCTTGCATATGTTAGAAAAAGTTGGGTGATCAAAGAGCTTTTTAGGGAAATTAGTGTTAAGGATATTGATTTTTGATTTGTGTTTAGGATTCATTTGTAAGATCATTTTTAGTTCCATTTATGGACACTAGGGGTCACTGTTACCCCGTAAAACCCACCAGACAGACGTCCAAGACACACTTGTAAAAAGCACCAAGAAGAATTTTAATATTTTTCTTCAATCACAGTGCACAAAGCACCACACACGCCTCAGTTATTCAATAATCACAATCCTCCACTTATCCCAGCATCTCCGTCACACTACCACCCAACTCCGGCTCTCTCTGCTGAGTTTTTACCAGTCCTTTAAGCAGTGCATGACCTGTTCTCAAGTAGCCCAGAAGTACTGTGGGCTTTCATCCTCATAACTCCGCAGTACTTCCGGGTTGTCGTAACAGTAGGAGTCTCCAGGTTCTTTGTGAGCTCCCCCTGGTGGTACCCACGGCACCCAACAGGGCTGAGGATACGGACTCCATGTCCCAGGATGCCTTGAGGGAATCCGGGGAGCCAATGCCTTCCAGGGGAGCTGCCACCTAGTGTCCCTGGGGATCCAGTGCCCTGAAAAGGCTGCCTTCCTCCATTCTTCTTTTCCAGGGACGTCCCGGCCGGACTGAACCGCCGGCCATCCCTCACACCATTTACAATTTTGGCACATTTTCTTAATACTTCTTTTCTCGTGGTTATCATACTGTCCCTGCAGATAGAACACCAGGTACATCCTGGGGGGGTTTTCTGTCTGAATTGCCTTTTCCAAGATTTTTACATTTTTATACCCTAAAGCAGTGGTTCCTAAACCTTTTTGATTCTCGGTGCCATTGCTGAATCTAGGTTTTCCCAAGGCTTATCCCACCCCCAATTAAATTAAAATTTGCAAAACAGCCAAACATTTTTTAAAAATAAATAAAACATGTATTTAAGGTCACAATAAAATGTAATTGAACAAATCCAACTTATTATAATTAGTGGGATTGTGGTGTAGCTGGTCCGGTGCTACAAAAGATTTGCGGCTTTCAAATATTCTTTTCACTGTTTCAGTCTCTGTGGGCATGATTGTGCAGCCGCGGGGAATTGGAGTAATTGGGAAGAATCGAAATTGCACGCGAGGGTGTGATTGTTCTCAATTGCTTAATCGGCTTCCTGTGCTGTGCAATTGAGATGCTGCCCTCATGGAGCCATATAAGAATGGCCCGCCACAGATGAAGAGGGGGTCGAGACGAAAAGGAAGGGAAAAAGGCTTATAGAGCGAGAGTGAGGCATTGAGGCAAAAGAAAGAGGATGAGCCAGCCAGCCAGCCAGCATGAATGAGAGAAGACTATGGGTTCAGGGGTGCCAGAATGAGCGAAGGGATGGATTGTGCCCACTGAATGGGAGAGTGGGTATGTTCGTGAAGGAGTCCACCCTAGGGATCTGAGGGACGAAGTGTATCAGAGGCTTTGCTTAATAAGTGCCTGCAATCCTCCATAACAGCCACACATATAAATGAGCACATTCATTTTTGGATATAAAAGTATCAAGGATCTCGAATGAGTCTTGTGCCTTAGCACCAGCAGTGATACTTTTACAATTTATTACTGATAAGTAAAAACTGATTCATTTTTAAAAATACATACGAGAAGAAATAGTTCAAAAACTTCACTTGACTTAATCACAACAATATACAGTTAAAAAAAACTCAGAAAACTAATTCAACACTAAGATTGCATGAAACTGACAGCTATTTATATACGTACAGATAAAGTTCGACAAACTACCAAAACAATCAAGAGATGTAATTATTGTAGAGCGCCATCTAGTAATCATTTGTAGAAGCTTCTGCAAACAGTTATTACTAAGTGAGTCTCTGGTTTGCACCAGGTCCGCCAAGTGTCACATACTATCACATTGAATTGAAAATGGAAATAATTTGGCAACCTCTGCCCTACAGGAATTTATTTATTTATTTATTTTGTGGGGATTTCTTGGCTTCTTAGGTAGTTAAGGCTGGTGGGCTGTCAAATAACTGACCTGTTAATAGCCATTGAAGCATTCCTGAAAAAAATAAATTGTTGTTGTTGATTTAACACTAATTCAAGAACTATGAGACACTATACTCTAACAGATGGGATGTCAATTTTATTTTACTTATTAATACTAGACTTTCATAATGAATATCAAAATCTTGTTCCTGAAAGGTTTCTTTCAAATATTTTCATTGTAATTATTGTTTGTGTTCTAGACTACATAAATTATTTACAGCATTGTATGTTATCTTCGACAAGTGCACATTTTTTAAGGCGTTGATTTTATTTGACAGGTAAACCGCTTCCTGGAAACATATTCATTGGTTGCAAAACATCTTCCACAAGAAACACTGGACCACCTTCAAGACATGTATTTAAAAGCTACCAAGAATTATACAGTGTTACGTGATGCATTTGCTACCCACAGTCCATTGAATTCCCAGGAACTGAAAAAACTTATTTCTGACTTCCATATTTATCTTGTCAGTGTGCAAGAGATGTGCAAGATTTCTTGGGCCCAGTTTCACTGTCTGCAGATAATAGTTGGCATAATTGTACTGGTAGGCTCCTGTGTAGTATGTTTTATTGTTTCTGAATTTGCAAGTATTGTTGAATCTTCATACAAAGAGCTACTTTACTTAGCAATTTTCACTGGTGCTTTTGCAAGTGGAACAGTTGCAATTTTTCAGTATTTTTGGTCAGAGTTTGAGGCATTTTCTATACTTGGTACATTTACTATTGTGGCACAAGTTGCTTTTCTGTGGAAATTCAATCATCTAAAAAATTCAAATAGATATTTTTTAAATCGCGCCCTTAACATCGCAAGCACTGCTTTGAAGGGTGAGCTGCAAATGACTAGCCCTCTTATTGTGTTTATGGTATTTCTTTTACGATGTGCCTCACTCTTCTCAGACAGTTATATAGTTGCAGAGGAGCAAGTGGTTTCTTTTCTGCTGTTGAGCCTTGGCTTATTCATTCTTGTGCATCATACCTGGCATGGTAACCTTTTACATTCATTTATTGATGGATCTAAGAATACTACCCCAGGTATGTCTTCTCAGCAAATGGCTTTTTTGAAGGAGAAGAAAACAATGCATGTTCTAGTGGCCTGTGTAGCACTTTTAATGTTTTCTCTCTGTTTATCTCATGTTTTCCATGGCTGCAGAGATGAACAGGTGATATGCACTCCTTCACTTTTCCTAGCACCCCTGTGTACCGTGCAGGATGTGCAGCTGCGAAATATTCACTATGTTTTGTCTGTGTGCTCTTTATTTACCTCTTACTATTTGGTTCGTCGATGGTTATGCCATTATGGCAATTTTAATAGCCACAGCCTTGCTGTTTTTGTGGCTCGCTTTGAGCTACCTTTGTTGGTTGTTTGCATCTGTTTGTATTGGGCTGTGAGCTCAACTCCTGAAGAAAGCTTTGTAAATTGGCAACAATTTATTAGACTGGCCTCATCTATTTTCCCAAGGGTGGCTTTTGTTCTCTTTTGTCTGGGCATGGCTGCAGTGTTCTGGAACCCTTTGACTGTCTTTGTAAAGCCTAAAGTATTATCAGAAGAAGGCCCCATCACCCACTCCTACAGAGCCAATGCATGTGTAAGCCCACAAGCTGAATTGCTACACCTCATTCCTCATATCTACCAGTGCATGCGACGCTCCTATCAAGTACCAAAGGAAGAGGGAGAATCACCCAAGGATGTATACTACCAACCAACAGTGGAAGCCTTTGGCTTAGGAACAGTTTACTCTGCTCCTATGCTTTTGATTCTGGTGCTCTTTCAACTGCTTCTGGCTTTGCTGCACCCCGAGGGTCTGGCTTTATCCTTCTTACTGATGCTTCTAGAGGCCTTTGCCATTCTACAAATACACTCTACAACGTCATCCTTACACTGCTCTCGTCTCTACTCAGGTAAGCGCTTTATAGTGCTAAATATTTAATTATTTCAAGCAATTGTTATGAAATATTCATTATTAATATTATTATATACAATCTCTGCTAAGATTTGCTCACCTTCCTCATTTGATTAGGTTAAGACTGTAGACTTGCGTTCCGACCCAAAATTTTGACACTGGGTTTTTTTTTTCTGTGATTACTACAGTTATATTTTTTCATCCCAGTTAGTCATGTGTTAGCTAGAATTAGTCTAGTTTCATTCCGTAATCCTACTGTAACACACTTGTGAACCAGAAATTACCACATAGGTTACTTTATGAATCAGTATTCCTGCTCCGTGTTTTTGCTATAACTGGAGTAAAATACCTCTGAATCTCATCCTTGTTAAACCTACTGTAGATTTATCTTTAATATTTTATTAAACTAGGAGACTTCGCCCCCTGCTCACTTCACTCGCCAACACCTGTGTGTGGTTTTCCGGATACATACTTGTGAGATTTTTTTTTTCTTTTCTTTGAATTGTTGCTATTTCATTAGTTTCACTTTAATTTCAGAACTTCTGTAAAAACAATATTTGGAATCTTTCGTGTCCCAATATGCTGAATCTTTTAAATGAGGTCCGTGAGGCTTGTGTTTAATGACTTTGTACCATAATTTAGGATAGGTTTCTCTGTTTGGAATTTCAGCACAGACAAAACGATCTACATCATCAGCAGTTAATAATTTTTTTTGCAAAGTAACCAATAAATGCATGTGAGTTAAACCCCGTTTTTGAAATTCTCTGACTTAAACTTCAAAGCCTTACAATATTTACATACTTCTGACATATCACTATGTCCATATATTCGATCTCTATTCTCCTTTTTATTTCTCCGAGTAATAATTTCTCTTTGTTTGCACTAATAAGATGTTTACTTTCTTTGTTTTGACACTGTCATTTTTTTCTGCTTTCATATTCTGTATCTTGCTCTGCATATTTTTCGTGCCTATGTTTTTTTTGAGTCTTTTGAATTCCAGTTTTCATTATCTCTAACCTGCTCTGCATGTGTTTGGCCCCCTTGTTTTATAACCTTTTTATGACGTTTTACTTTGTTTTCTACTCAGTCTTTTATTTCTTACCTCCTTTTTTCCTGGTTTTTTTTTTTAGTTACCCCTGGTCCGTGGTGATTATTTTTCCTTTTTCGAGTAATTTCCATTTGTTTGCGATACTGTGATCTTTACTTTCTTTTTTGTATACTTTCTAATTTTCCTAGTTTCATATTCTTTAACTTTCTCTGCATGTGTATCACGCCATTTTTTTTTTTTTTGAGCCTTTTGAATTTCACCGCTTTCATAATCTGTAAAATGCTCATCATGTGTATAGCGCCAACCCCTTTGTTTGGTTAATCGGAGCTACAATTTTAAAAGCTTATTTTTTCTTCAATGGAATCGTTGCTGTTATGCGGAACCACAGATTCTCATAGCGTATGGTCCATTATTGTGTACATGCACGTTTTGTGCATTGAATGATCCAAAGGCGAAAAGACTTTGTTTTACATTCTTTGCCTTTTATTTCTGACCTCAATTTGTCCTGCTGTTTTTTCAAATTCACCTGGTTCTGATGATTACTTTCCTTTTGTTTGCATCAATTCAATCTTTACTATTATATAGGTGTAAATAAAATCTACTTTAACAATCGCCGACTGTATAACCCCAAACAAAACTTTCTAGCACCCTCTTCAACCCCTCCTCCCATGGGTCTCACCTCCCGCTTACCGCATCAATCAGTACCCAGCTATCAGTCTTCCGTGCTGTACTCTGCCCTCCCTCGATCGGACCTAACAGTCACTTAAAACAAAAAAGGCTTCAGCTTGGCTGGGACTCTACAATACTTTTGAATTTTACTGCTTTCATGTTCTGTACCTTTCTCTGCATGTGTATCG